>NW_008580726.1:0-47885 GCF_000691845.1 Merops nubicus | reverse complement strand
AAAGAGTGAAATATATTAAAAAAATATAAACAGAAGAGCAGGTGATCAAAGAATCAAAGGTTTGAGCCCAAATTCCTCGACACGTCAATGCTATTCACCATAACCTACTGATGTGCCCTTGACATCAGAAGTCTGTTTACAATACTGGATCTAGAAAGAGAGAACTGAAGATTCTTATTTTGATCTCTTCCACAAATGGATTACATAAAAATAAATCACACTATTCTCCACTCTTCAAACTCAGGATATGACCTCATTTGAGTTTTTTTTTTAGGTTTCTTTCCTACTATTTCATGTCAAAGGATAATCTCTCATTCTGTCCCAGTGCAGTATATACAGGAAGGTCCAATGAGTCCTGTGATGTAGATGATAACACTGGCAGTCTGTACTAAACGATACTTGATTGGTGGTTTCTGAGACAATTATATATACTTTCCTAGCAGCCTCTGTTATTAAACTCTTCATAACATTTACAGAAGTTCAGCTGCTGAAAGAAAATGAATGAATCTTGTAATGCCCTAGAAATGAATAAAAATGAAAACTGAAAAAGACAAAAGCAGCAGCTGTGAGCTGTGGTCTCTGGGTGTCTGGGAACTCCCCGAAGCATGACATGCAGACATGGCAGAAAAGGTTCTTGTTCTTCTGGATATTTGACATGTAGCCTGTACTGGAAAGCAGTGATCCAGGGAACTGAGCTGAGGTGCAACTTGTTATCCTGTTGTGTCCAGCTGATGCAGTGTATGAGTGGCTCCTGACTGAACAGCAAGGCTTGGCTTGGGGTCATTCTGTAGTTGTGAAGAAGTATTTGATGCATGTCCTAGCAGCCACTTAGTTGTATTTACCTACCATTTGTGTAAGCTACCTCCCTCAGCTCCCCATAGTAATCAGAATAGTGAAATTCCAGGATCCAGAGAAAGACTTTTAATATTTTTATCTCTCATAGCTGTACATAAAGAGGGGCTTTATTAAGCTAATAGGTGAGCTATTAACTCAACTTAAGCTAAAACTGTACCACCTGACAAGACTGCATTACTTTCACTGCTCAGCACAATGCTCAGTACTAAACTGAGTGATCAGCAGATCAGTGGGGAAAAAGCTAACTGTTAATGCTAATATCCTTACAGCTCAAGTGGCAGCAACTGTGGGTTAGTGCTTTTTTTTTCATAGGGTAGGCACCATCTGAATATATACATTGGTATGTAAATAAATTCATGACATTATTATAATGACATTCTGTGACAGTTTGTTTGTCTGGAAGCGCTGAATACAGTATTTTAAACACTCATTAAAGAGAAGATATGACAGCTGCACCCCTTGCCTGGTAGTTAGAGCACTGTTCCTGCATTGGGGAGCCTCGGTTTGAGCAAAGTAGATAGACAATCATTATGAAATTCTGAGACAGGTTCCCTGTTCTCCCTTCATCAGGCTGTGCAACAGAGCAAAACGGGTCTCTTTGAAGTACTCCTAAGTATAAAATACAAAAATATTCACTGATAAAGAACAAAAGAGAATGACCCCATGACTTTGTCTTTGACTACAATTGTAAGAAAAAGATTTTCTGGAGTTCCATTCCCATTGCCAATTGATGGTGCTGCAGCTGGAGCTTCTACCCTGCTCCACACACTTGCACAATGACACAGAGTCTGTGAATTTCAATCTCTCCATTCAGACAAAGGAACTGAACCTGAATTTCTGCAATTACTATTTTAACTACTGTCCTTTGCAATAAAATAAGATGCTTGCTCACCATCCCTTGTTGTTTCTTTAAAAAGTACTCATAACAAAACTTTTTCAGTTCAGCCAAAGGGAATATGTAACTGGATAAAACTGTGGTTTTCAATTTGTTCCTACTGAAAAGATCATTCTATTTTCCTCTCCATCCCTCTCAAATTTCAGGTCAGACTGAACTTAAGTTCTTCTGATTTTTCTTAGGCAAATGAGATTTGGAGCAAAGTGGGGTGTCCGTTTATCTGTTTCCCCAGGCTGATCTAAGATCTTGTAGTCTGAGAGAATGTAGTGGAGGCTGCTGCAGATCTGCAAAGACAATAAAAATCAATGAAATCAAGAGAATGACTCTAGCAATGCCTAGTGATGTGAGCAATTTCAGTCTGACAGGAGCAGATTTGAAGTGATAGTTGTGACTCAGACATGAGGGTGCTGTGAAGGCACTGGCTACTGCATGCAGAAATCACAAATTCCAATTAATGAGGCTTGACTGTCCAGGTGGAACCACTCTTTATTTTTATCTGTTAATATTTGTAATTACCTGCTTCTCTTCTCTCTTCACTGTGTAATGGTGCTTTTTGAGTCTTGTATTTGGTTCTTTGGTTTCCTTTATTGTAGGCAAGAAGACTGCATGTACACATGCAGATTGTGAAACAATTGCACTTGTGCTCAAGTAAGACCTCTACTTGATCAATGGATTTGTTGATTATTTGATTTATTGTTTCATGGCTGGACAGAACATTTTGGTTTGGGGGAGTTATATCGCACTTCCTGACAGACTACCAAGTTTATCTTCCCTTCAAAGGAAAGAGAAGCAGCAGTAGTTGTAGTTACTCTGATTCTCCACAGACTCCATCCTATCAGATATGGTTTAGGGAGGTTCTTTATGTTCTCTTCATCCATTTCCAGACACATAGAATAGAGTCCTAAGTTTGTCATAAGGTTAAGTCCAAAACAGAACTGTTCAACATAAGTACCAAGTTCAACCAGCACAACTCTTCCTCTGAAGAGACCAATGTCTATAAAGGCAAAATAAAAACACAAGTTTCCTCATTTTTAAGGGATTGCAGGGAGCGACTGAGCTGATGGTAATCTGTATTTAAATCTTCCTCCACTGGCTGCACTTCATAACATGCCGAAAACTTCCCACACATTTCACACCTGACTTAAACACATAAAACAGATGTGAATAACACCAAAAGAGACAACAGTGTAACTTGAACAGTCTTGTTTAGCTATCAAGATTTCTTAGAGCAGCATCTTGGATACACACACAATGCAGCACAACCTGAGTGCTGTATTGCTTACATTGTAGGTACTGTGTATGCCTTGTTAACATTCCTTTCTATTCCTTTCTTTGGTGATATAACAGCATGTGCTATATAACTGATAAAATATAACAATTTTTTTTAAACCCCGAAACTGAAAAGATTTATAAAGAAGAAAGGCTTAAAATCTCTCTATTGCCATGGTAAAGCTGGTATTACTTGCAGTAATGCCAAGGCATTTCTAACCTATTCAAGCATAAGCTGCCATTCTGTACAGAGAAATTTTCGCACTGAAAGACAATGGAGACCAAATGTATCCTGGTTACAAATGACAGATTAAAAGTATTTATAGCCTTTATATCTGCAAAATATTAGTTATCACTTTATTAGAGTTTGAGGATGAAGCATAAATGAACAGGGATTCCAAAAAATGTGTATCGATTAGACAGTTGGATGTACTGTTTGGTGTCATTTCTGAAATTCTGTCCAAATCACTGTACCTGCTAATTACACATCAATATTTGATTAACCTGAAAGTTCTGAAACACTTTTCCTCCTCTTTTACTCTAATAGAATATCTGTGAGCCCTCTGATTTTGCTGTCATTCATGTAAATAGAGGGCCACATGCAAATCCATCAATATCAGACATTTCGTTTGTGCCTAAATTTTGTGTATCTAATTGAGCATTCTTTCAATGAAGTAGCTAATATAAAAAATATTCTTTTTTAAATGATATGTAAAAGTTAAGTTCCCACAAATACTCACAGTGAAAGATCTAATAAGGTGCCTGACTTATGTGAATAGGACCTCCCTCCGCGGTCATCCAAAGGCACCTATTTCTCTCATTTGGCTTTACTGAGAGGACAGACACATAATAATTTAGGACTAAGGGCCTAAATTTATGAGAATTGAAAAGTCAGTATTAGACAGCAGCTGCGTTGGTGGCTTTTGACGTACTTCTGCTGAAGTGATTTCCTGTCCTAATAAAAGTGTCAATATTATCCCTGTGGCAGTTACTAATAAATGCCACTGTTTTAAATGGTGACAAAAATAGAACTTTGAGGACATTCCAACTTGTTGAGGATGTGATGGGAAGAAACCATGAGCAGATCTGTCATTACGTAGTCAGGGCAGATGTTCATAGATTTCCTAGGATTCAAGGCCAGAAAGGAGAATTGGATCATTCAGTTGAATCTCTGATATATTGAATAACATTTCATTTCAATGTTACCTCTCTTTTTCTCCCAGAAACATGTGTTCATTTCAAACATATATTTATCTTCCCATTCTTGCTCCAAGTGAGAGTATATGGAAATGAATGTAGCTGTTTAGGTGTGGCTTTTGTTCCCTACTGACAATTCCAGACACATAAAAAAGATTAGAGAGTCTATATTTGTCATAGTATTAAGTCTAAAGTAGAACTATTCAACATAACTAGCAATATCAACCAGAATAACTCTTCCTTTGAAGAGATGTGCCTTGCCCTGACTGTATCTGTGAAAGACACTCCAAGTTTTTGTAGCCAGAATTCTTGAAAAAAGATTTATTTATTGTCTGAAACTGCTAAAAGTTGAAATTTAGTGTAAAGTTTAGGGGGTATGGGATCTTAAGGGTTTTGGGTTTTTTTGGATGTATGTGTATGTTAGGATTGTACTTACTGTGAGTCTGAACACTTCTTTTATCCAGTTATGAAGCAGATAGGAGGCAATCATGATATAAATGACAGTGTCTATTTACCCCCTACTTGAGAAGATATGACTAAACCACATCTTTCTGGAGATTAGTCAAATTCCCATGAGATATTCTAGGTGGAGTTTTAGTCTGTTTTCTCCCATTGCCTTGCATCGTAGAAAACATACATAACAGTACAAGTCTGATTAGATTCTAAATTTGAGTCTGGATCAGGCTGTCTCTGGAAGAGGAGTGTTCACTACAAAGTGCTTGGAAAGAAGGGTAGAGGGCCGAAACATAGGCATCAAACTCCCACGCCATGACAGTTGAACTGTGTGGTTGTTCTCACCAGGACACAGTAAGCAAGTATTTCATGAAAAATACAACAGCCTCAAAAAGAAGAATCAGACACAGAAGAACACGTTCCGTGGGTGAAAGCGAAGTATTTTCAGGGGAGATGTTTCAGAGTCTTCTACATTAAGGAACAGACTGAATCATGACGTTTATGTGTTAGGTAAACATACATGAAGAATTGTGCTTGTACTTTTCTGATTACCACACTAGACTTCACAGTCATTTTATCTTTTTCTCTGCCTTATATTCTGCAGGCAACTAATTTACAGCCCCTGAACTAAAAGATGAAGAAAGGCAGGTGCTTCCCTTTCTTCCCAGGCAGCTTGGCCTAGACACCGAGATTCTGCTGCACATGCAGAAATGTCCACTTTTATACATATATGGCTTCTATGGTAATACAATTTCTATGTGAAAGCTCAGGTTTCTTTAGAAATTATCACACTGAGGTAACACCTATCCTTGACAGAATGGTGAGCTCACAGGCTATTTTTAATCAATAGTGATGAAAAGTAACTTGTTATCAAATCATGGTGATACAACAAAGGATACAAGAAAATAAGCCTCTTTTGGGTCAGAAAGAATGTTTTTTTTTCTCAGTAGCTAGAGTTTCATTTGTTATTTTCAACATGCATAAAACATTTACATACCCTGCAAAATAATTTTAGCTTATTTTTTCATGTTAAGTACATATGTTTGAAGGTACATGTTCAGTACTGAGATTAAAAGAGTGACAAAACTCAAAGTAGATAATTTGTAAAGCAGAGTAGTTCAGACTGTTAAAATCCAAACTAAAGAAAGAAGTTGTATTACTAATAATGGATATGACCAACATTTCAATATCACTAATGTGCATTTATTATTTTTAAATAGAGAAAAAAAAATAAAACAACAATGTTTTAGTAGGCACAAAGAATTGGTTGTGATTCTGATCAACCTTGCATTTAGGCAACATCTCTGGCAGTATCCAATCATAGGTACTTACACAACTCCCCTACCACCACAATCTTTGAGTACCTTGCAAACACTAATGAGCACAGAAATGATTCTCCCCAAGTTATACGATCTCTGAACTGTCTGCAACATTTTTGTCACTACCTTCATCCTAACGTCATTTGCTGGTTAAAAGTTTTTCAACCTGTATTTTTATTTTTTTCTACTCCAATAACCGACCTTGAGTCCTTGTTCAAGAATTCTGTAATTAATCTCGGATTCAAAATACAATGTCAGCTCTAGTGTCCTCATAAATTGACTTCACAAAATGCTACATCAGAAGTGAACGCATTAGCATTCAGAACCACTTCAGATGAACAAAGGAAGAACATTACAGAAAGTAAAGGGAAAGATATTAAAAGAAGAGCATTCTGGGGAGGAGACGGAAGAAAATAATTTCTTAAGTGGACTGGAGAGAAGGAGTAGGTGAAGGAGGCCACTCTGTATCAGAACATCTTTGCAATGATCTCTCATTTGGCAGCTAGAATGAGATTGCCTGTAGAAGTTTTTCATTTTATCTTGAATGAAAGGACTCTTTGAGAAGCAGATTTAAACAGGATGGAAAGCATACACAAAAATGCACGTAGCTGATGCCATCATCTTAATGGACACACAAAGAACAAGCAGGTCTTTCTTCAGCATAGCATTGCCAATGTTTTGAATCATTTTGTTTTGTTTTGCTTTTCCTTAATGTTATTTTTCTCCTCCTTCCTTAACTAAAGAGCTTAGTTTGAAGTTTCACTTCAGTCACTTATTATGATAGTCCCCATCATTAAAACGGTTTGGTAGCTTTACTTGCTATGGTACCTGTGATGTACTAAGGAATGTCTGGGGCCACACAAGAAGCTTTGATTTTGGTTGCTTGCCTGGAAGAGAAAAGAATGTGAGAAGTGAATTGACAATAGTAATACCTTGTGGTATGAGCTGAGTAATTTAACTAATACATAAAGACTAATTTCTGTTGTTTTGTCAACAGAACATTGCAGGAGTACACTGTTTCCAAAGTATTTTACTCCAGCTAAGTTAGGGATTGGAGTCATCTTAAAAATAAACCATCTTAGTTGCTAAGATATTCATCAAGGAGGTGACAAGCAGCGTGACTTCCAGATTCTTGCTCTCAGAATTATTTTTACTTTTATCCAATGACTGCTTAATGTAAAATGTATAAACAGTGACAGGAACATTTTCTAGAGTTCAGGATGCTTTTTCTGACCTAAAGGCTACGTTAGGCCATCTGTACAAAGTTGGTTTTGGGTTTGTTTTTTTTTTTTTTTTCCTTCTTGTTCTTCTTTCCATCTTATTCCCATGAACTTTAATTTCTTTGTTAGTCAATAGGACAGATTTCAGCAGAGGGAGTGGAAGGTGACACGCTGAAGCCATATGGTGTTTAAGGCTTGGGAGGATGTAAATTACGTGCACTTGAATCTCTTTAGCTGAAGACTGATAGGCATCTGTGACACTAATGTCTAGTATCTAATACAGATGTTGGTGTCACTGATTCATTTTGCTCCAGTTTGAATGAAGGTGGCTCTGGCTGCCATAGCCTGAGTTTCCTTTAATATTTTGTTTATAATTGTACTTAACCAAACAGTCAAAAACTCGTCCCATCAACCTGATGGCAAGTAACACAGCATTGCTTGTGTCTGTACAGCAAAATCCTCTTCCCCTTCTAGATCATGGCAATTTCATCCACACTGCTTGTTAGGAACACTGCAATGGTTATGCCATTGACTGCACTGTGCCTCAGCAATGTGCATTTTTAGCAGTTAAATGCTATGGCTCATTGTATACCCATGGCCTGTTGCTATTGCTTTAATAGTAAAGATATCCCTTTTGGTGTGCATGGTGGTCATCCACATGTGCTTTCTTGATCTGATTCTTTAGAGAATGGAAAGGTTATTTCACCTAGATTTTAGCTATATGGATTTGGGTGTGACCTACTTCCCTGGCTGTTCACAGCATGGCTGTGGTTATATAGATAAACAAAAGGATATTAATAAAATGATTGAGTCAAATTAAAGCAGTCTGTTTAGTCTTATATTTCTGAAAGACAATGGATATTAGCTATTCTATTTATCTATTTATTATTTTGGTTTTAGATGGCTAAAGCGATGTGAGTTTATGTACCTAAGATCTTCTTCATGTCTGGCCTGTGGATAAATATATTCCTAGAACTGTATTCTTATTGTAACTGTCTTAGCAGTAAATGAATTTTCTGTTCTTGATAGAAAATGATTAATGCATTGTTTGCTAAGAAACTTTGAGTGGTTGTCAGGTAGATGGAAAACAAAAGAGCAGATTGTTCAAAACTCTAAGTGAAACAAGACAAAGTATCCCTGAAATTCAGTAGTGTGGCTATTTTGTCTAACCTTTACAAAACTGAATTAGGAAAGATTCAGGCTGGACCTGTATATACATATTTATTTATTTTTTTATTGCTAAGCATGAACCTTTAAGAGTGGATGTTTTCTTTATTCCCAGAGGAAAACCATCAAGATACGTATTGCTGTTTTCCTCTTGGGGCCACTTATGTAAAGGCCATCTACCCTCTGTTTCAGAAGCTACAGTTATCAGTTGCCAAGCTTGCTCACATGTTCAAAGGAGGCTCTGCACATGTGTTTGTGTTAATTTTCAGCTCTCATGAGCACACTAATTCAAAGAAGAGCTTACTCAGCCACTGTTAAAGCTATATTCCCTTATCCTTCATGTACAGCAGATTGGCTTTGCAATTCTGTAACAGGCATTTAAGCCTCCTCTGTGAACAAAGCGCATGATATACATAAATAATTGTCCATGGCAGTCTGACAGACTCAGAAAGGATTTAAGAAAAGGGGCCAGTATGAAAAAGGAGTCTGAGAGAAAAAGACACAGCAGAGTTCTGTACTGATTTGGTCTCCTTGGAGTGGATATACCTGTCATCATCTTGCCTGTAGAAAAAAAGCATTCAAAAAAATCAGCTGCCAATTATTTCTCAGGGTGCACAAGGAGATTTTCTTTCTCAAACACTGTTACTCTTTTTTAAAAACATTTTGTTACATTTGTGTATTAGCTTTTAAAAAAATCATAGGAAAGCGACATAACTGCTAATTATAAAACAGTTAAAGAGACGTTAATGAAACTCTTACATTGGTCTTTCATGCAGAGAATCGATGAGATTTTTTTCCTAGGCAGACAAAGTTCTCAGACAGATTTATTAGCTGGTCTCTAAAATGCACAATACAGTTAATGAGCAGAACATACATGCCATTTATTCAGCTATATAAAGTGATATTTATTCATTTGGGGAAAAATCTACATGTTAAGTACAGTTATTATATGAATTGAAAAAGTTATATATTTTTAATGGAGATGAAGGTGAAACTTTCAAAAAAATTATCATTTTGTTTTATAAATTCGTCATAACTTCATAAATTTTTCATCACTTGTCTTTTTTCTTTTTTTTTTTTTTCCCAAAATAATGACTAAATAAATCTTTAAAATATGTGCTTAACTTCAAGTTTAATAAAACAAATTTGGGGGAAAAATCCTACTGCTTCTCGTTGCTGTCCAGAATAGCAAACTGCATGAGCATAATGTTGCCTTCAACACTCTGCTTTTGCAAAGAAATGATAAATAGCCTGGTAAATGATACTTTACAACTAACAGATCTTGAGTATATTGTGACAAATGCAATTATAAGTCCAAAGCTGGCTTGGTGGGTCAGACCTTAGATGCTGTAAATTACCACAGCTGTATATGGAATTAAACTAAATTTCACCAACTAGGATATTGTCTCTCTTTTTTCACCTCATTTATGGTTATGCTGTGATTATTTTTCATCATAGGTGCAAATAAATCAGATGTGCTGTACAGATTTATGATTAATAGTCAACACTTGCGTCGTATTTTGTGCTCACTGTGACAAACCTGGAAATGTATATTGTTTCACAGGATATGGTACCTGGTTTTGTAGCTTTACAGTAGCTTATTCGTAGTTGTGTCATTTCCAAAAAGGGCTGCTAGGGGACCCAGAAATACCAATAAAGGATATCTCAACAGTACCACAACACAGTAGCCTGTGGTGTATCCATGAAAAGGATCCTTTTGATCCTCACTCCTAGAGACACAGCTGTTTTGCAAAGCAGAAGCGAAGAGATTAAAGGGAATGTAAAGCTTTATAGAGCTGGGCTCTGGAAAAAGGAGGAGAGGTTAGAGAAAACTGTTCAGGATTTCAAGACAAGACAAAGAGCAAACAAGAAACCAGATTGCCAGGGACATGTGAATCTGATACCCTGATGGACAGGAGGTTGCTATGGATACAAGTATCTTGGTCCAGCCAGGGTGAGCTTTTATTCCCAAGGGTCATGGTCACGCACTGCACTCAGTGCCTTACCAGCACCCGCAGAAACGCACACAGCACCTACACAAACACAGCCAGCATGGGTGGCCTGATGCTGCTCCTCCTCTTCTGCTGATCAGCATGGAAGTCTATACATATATGAAGACAGCAAGAATACCTCAGTAACTGGCCTTAAAGACTCAATCTACCCAGTAGCTGTCCCCAGAAACCTGGCCCCCAGTGCCCACAGACTCATGCCAGCTACTGGGACACAGACCAGTTCTCATTAGACACACACACAAACAGGGGTATCCATCAGCTGGTCCAGACCTGTGGTTGCCCAAACTGCCATCTCTCAGCCACCCTGGTTAGCCCAGTATCCAGAGCCCCAGCTCCCCAGTAGCTGGCTCACAGACCTCTTATTCTGTTCACCAACTACTCTGGATTGAAGTTTGCCAGCAAATGGCACTCACATGTGCGGTCCTGCAGTTCTTTAGGGAAACACACACTCAAATCACCCAGGTTGCTGGCATCCATGTGCCATTATCCTACTTCCCATCTTCCCATAATGAGACCTATATCCCTACAATAACCCTTTTCATCCTGCAGGTTATTCTGGTAAGGGAGTTTCTTTGGTTGAAGCACTTTGTTGGGTTTCACATCAAGGATGACGGGCTGAACATTGTCCTTGAATAGCCCTCAGAGTAGCCTGTTTGGTGTACCCTGTTTGCACTGGCATTGTGCCATGCCTCTGGCTTTGCAATGACCAGCTTCTAATCACACAGTTTAGCTCTGAACAGTCTGTTCCTCCCAGGCTTAGGTGGGCACTGAAGGATTGTGCCTACACGCCCAGAAAATTAAACTCTAGAAAAAAGGAGAGTGGGTATCTACAGGATTTTTTTTTTCTTTTACCCTTTTTATGTTTTGGATTTTTGATCAAATGGAGATCTATTTCTTCACTTCAGAGAAGCTCTTCCACTTTGCATAATGTAATTATTACTATGAAAATAAGTGTTCATTGGAACAGAGAATGAGAACGTTAGGGCAGTTACCTTGGAGGCCCAGACTGCAATCCTTCTTCCCATGAGTACATAATTATGTGTAAAAAGCAAGATTCAGAGTAGCGTACTTCAAGGTCAGTGCTTGTGGCACCCTTCAAGAAGGTAGAAATCAAATAAAACAGGAACTTATTCCCATGATCCCTGTTAGGCCTTCTTTGCTCAACCTGTTACTGTTCTGAGTACAAATCATAGAATCATAGAATGTTTTGGGTTGGAAGGGACCTTTAAAGATCACCTAGTCCAACCTCTGCAGTGAGCAGGGACATCTTTAACTAGATGAGGTTGCTCAGAGCCCTATCCAACCTGACCAGATTTTGCTATCTGTTGGACAAGATGAGATGTGAGTCACTGATGTTTCTTTCTTGTTGTGTGCTGACCAGGATAGATTTTGTTTCTGAATTCAACTAGAGGCTTCAAAATAGCTCGTGGAGCTGTCAGTAATTAATGGATCAATGCATGGTCAAGGGCAGAAATATAGATACCAACAAGATCTTTAGTTTCCTTAAATGCATTACTGAAGTTTGGGCATAGACAAAGGGTAGGTCTTAAAGATCTCCCACCCTATAAAGTCCTGGAATCAGCTCACCATGTGTCTACACTGAGCCAGGCCCACCAATTTAATGTTCTCGTGGGACTAGGGGTACCCAATTGTGTTGTCACCATAGGAAATATCATTACTGAATCAACAAAACCCGAAAGCATTAATTAAGTAAAATTCTGTCCATAAAAGCAGCTATTTTTATATCGGTGTCATAGAGAGACACAGACATACCTATGCAGAAATTAATATAATATAGAATAAAGACAGCTGGGATAACTTTAAATATCTTGATTCAGCTCCAGCAGGTGTCTAAATGCTTTAGACAGTTTCTCATAAAGTCTTGTCCTACAGAGTATGAAATCTGAAATGTGCAGGAAGTCTCTATCTTTCACACAACTTCAATTATCTCTGTGTCTGTTTGAAGTCACAAATATGTGTGCATAGCACAAATATGCACTTTTTTCTTTTATATTTTTTTTTTTTTGGCTTGATAAAATGATGCCTGAACAATTCAAAACTCAGCACAGATCAAGGGAAGCAGCGTAGCTAAAAATACCACAAGCCCTGAAAACACACACGTTCAACTCTGCAAGGTGTGACTTCAAAGTCCATCTGGTGAATCAGCTCTGTCCTTAATGTTACCAAACTCTGTTAGGTCTGTTTTTCAGTATTAGCTGAAAGTACAAAGTGCACAAGATTAAGTTCAAAGTTTCACCTGTTACTGACAGAAATGGGTAAGATTTTAAACACCAGCTGCTAATCTCAAATGCAGCAGATTTTGATGTGAAGGTTTAATGATGTTTACTCTTTACAGAAAGCACTGGCAACTTGATTTGTAATGATTTAGCTTCTTTTAAGGATAATGTGATAGCAACATTTTTTTCTGCCATTATGTTCTTTTCTGTTAGTAGTATTTACATGTGGAGAAAAAGTTGCCATCACTTTTGTGGTTTGATCTGCACAGCTGTAATGAGGTGTGTGTGCTATTAGCTGTGTCTATCAGATGTTTGGATCTCTCTTCGAGTACCAGCTAATGGCCAGATAGTACCATTGATTACTAAGCAGAGTTGCCCATTGATTTCACTACACTGTCTGCTGGAAAATCAATAAAATAATGTGGCCCAAATTTCAATGCAAAAAATCTACAGCCCGCTTTACTTGGAATATAACTGACAGTGTAGCGCAAACTACACGTCAGAGTATTTTCTGTGCCTACTCATTGTGAACTGACTAAATGTGAAAGCTATTAGCACTCAACTATGGAAAATGATATAACACACACAAGGGGTCTAATCTGCTTTCTCCTGACTTGTGATGTCTGTTACACTGGTGCAAAGTGGGTATGAAATGCTACTATTCTGGTCTAAGCTTTTTTTATTCTCACTAGTATAAATTACTTTGGGATGTGTAGACCAAGGGTTAACTGAGAAATTCTATTTGAGGTTTTCTGCTACTTCTATGCTAATTTTATAAAGGATTATGAAGCATTTCTGTAACGTACTCCAGCTGTATCATTCCTGTTGCTCTTTAGTAGTGATGATACCAAAGATCAGCTCCAAAGTGTCTTGACATTATTCAACACCTAAAGAGGAAATATGGTCCAACACTGAGGGTATTGGCCTTCTCATTTCCACAGCCCAAGTTCAGCTCCCTGTTTCGTTGCAATTTGTACAATGTCACTAAAACCATACAAAACAACGTCCCGCAGAAGTGGTAGGGTAGCTCTACCTGAGATGGTGTTTTGAGGCTGACAGAGATGTGAATGTGAACCTTGGAAGTTTCATGACATTTTTATAGGCTGTGTTTTATAGGCACGGATCTTGAATGTCACTGCACAGCCAAACACCATCTCAGAAGTCTGAGCTTCACATTCACATCTATGAAATGGAATTAATAATACTTTGCTATCTCACATTGGTACTGTGAGGAAAACACATTTAAGACTGTGACTTACCCATATACCAAGATAATAAGGGTGCTAGAAAACCTTAGAAGATTTAGTTATATTAATTAGTTATGTTAATTTGATGTATCAGTTTAATTCAACATAAAATATTGAAAGCCTTAAACCTTTCCCATGCAGAGTTTAGTCTGGCTCTATAATGTAATGAAGACATTTAATTGCATTCTTTTCTTGTGCTTTGCTGATGAATAAATGAATTTTAGTGATGGTGGTGTTTTCAGGGCCTGATCTTCAAGCATCTGCCAACAATTTATTTTTTTGCCAGGCTACCCTAGCTTTACAATCCAGACTTAGACTCTATTCTAACTACCACAGTCTGACACTAGGTTATTATTGTTGTTTTTTTTTTTAAAAGTTACTGAAATAATGATACTTTCTTGCAAGTAGAAAATGCCATGCCAACGTGGGTTAGGAATCAACTGAGTAACAGTCTTTTCTTTGCATCCCAATGACACAAGAAAGACTTTATTGGACTGAAGGCCTAGAGGCAAAGTCTGGCAGGCATACTTTTGAATTGCCAAAAGAAAAAAACAGAAGCTAAAGTGTGATCTGCCTCCTGTGGGCTGTGCTTTCTGCTCTCCCAGGTAGTAAGGACAGAAGGATATGAGAGACAAGAGCAAGAAGGAGGATTCCCTGTTACACTGTCTGTGTAGCACAGGAGCACTGCAGATGTAACAGCCTGCTAAAACTTAAAACTGTGGAGTCATTATTATTTTTCAGAAATTATGAAGCACTGACTATGTATTATTTGGGGTTTTTTTATTGTTTGACCCTAACCACCCACTGATTCATTTTTGCCTTACCAGAAACAGTTGGCAGAGCAGAGAAGTCAAATACAGTCTTCCAAAAGTGAAGTCATAATAGATTACGACAAAGGCAAAGATAAAAATAGGCAGGGAGGAAAAAAATCCTAGAGAAGAAGTGACATGAGGTGATGACAGAAGTGAAGAGGTGTTTGGAGTAGAAAGAATGGTGCCAGAACTTGTACATACACCTCCCTTTTTCATAGGAGGATCAGGCTGAGCAGGATAACCTCTTATCGTGCTCAGCAGAGTGAAGAGAAGGCAACAGTTCAACCAAGGGACTTGGGCAGCCTGTAGCCTGCATCTGCTGTGGCCCTTTTACACAGAATTGCAATCAGTTCTGAAAATTGTCCTTTACCATCACTCAAGAGACAGTCAGGAGTGACTCAGCACTGAAGACACTGTCACAGCATAGGATGAGTTTTGTTCATGGCAGTAGGTAAATACCAAAGGCAATGCACAGTTTCACTCTTTGATGCTACTAATTAGTCAGTCAGTTATTTAAAAGTTAGCCTCTAGCAAAATATTTTAAACATCTGTATCAATGCTGGAGACATCTTCAGATTCAATCTCAGACAATGAATAAGTAAACTTAGTAATGAATAAGTAAACTCAGCCTTAGGCTCGAAAGAGCAACATATTTTCCTAATTTTATAGTCATTACTGGATGATAATTACTTTGTACACTCCTGAGTAAGATTTATGACACTTCCTTCTGGGCAGCCATGTTTTAATCATCTTGTCAGGCTTCTGTGTAAGGACAGGTGTCCATAAAGGCATGCTAATGGTGTACCTGTCCTACCAATATAAAGCTTATGATATTACTAAAAATGCTTGTTCACTTCATTGGGACTAAGGCAGGTCAGCTCAGGGGTGAATGCTATCATTCTAAGTTGGACACTGGCTACAGAGATTTCCAATCTACAGAATGCAGGTGCCTAATGCCTTTCAAACTGAAAACATTGCAATTTTTTTTCAATCCTTAACTGTCTTAAGGTTTCTCATGAGAGATTGTACTATTTTCCCAATGCTGAAACCATCAGCAGACCTCAGAAATGTCAATGTATCTGATATAACCTGGAAGAAAAAAGTCAAAGTGAAACCAAGAATAATTCCATTCAAAAACAGGTGTGTCAGGGAGAGTTCCATATTAATGAAATTATGATTTTCTGTCAATAATAGATGACATTTCTTCATCATAGGGACTAACGACAATCAAGAATACTCCTTTTTATTTGTTGAGTAAGGTTCAGAATGTGAATGATAACAAAGCTTTGCATATAAATATGTGTGATGGTTACAGTGATTGGCTCACCTTATATTTCCTTTTACTAGTTTTAAGCTCATATTTACTGTTGTTTTTTAAGATCTTTATATCCTTTATCCTTCATTTCATAAAGACATATTAGGCATAAAATATAAATCTGTTGCTTGATTTATTATGAGTTTGCCTCATAAAGGAAGATTTATAGTTTTGATTTTTCTAAATAGTAAGAAAATTAATTTTCTAATTTAAGAACTTTTTTTAACACAGTGTTTCAGTTGAATGAGATTTTAAGTGAGGACTCATCCTCCAGTAAAAAAGTCAACAGTCTTTATAAAAGGTGTCCTTTTTTTTCTTGTTATGGAAGGTCAGCAAACTCATTGCATTGGATTCAATACCAAAGACGATATCAACCTGCAAACTATATGGACACATTGCTGGAAATATTCTTTATGCCTCCATTTCATCTTTCACCAAGTTAGTACAGGAGAAAGTGGTGTGCTCACAGATGTTTTTTTTCTGCTTCTGTCATGGTTATTTTCAGATGCATTCTTAGATCATGCCTTCCTCAGGGAAGGTCCTTTCCTTGTCTGGCACAAAGCTGATTGCTTTGCTGCTGTCCTTTTGATTTAGAGAGAAAAATCCCATGTCTGATGTACAACTTTGATTTCCTACTAATTAAAATTGCAACGAGGGAGCTCATCACTCCTCCTCCAATCCACCCTGCTGAGGTTCAAGGCTATCTTTGGAATACTTCCACCCCCTGATGTGTTAAGATTGAAGAGAAGTCCTTGTTGCTGTTTACACAGTTCCCCGAAATTTACTAAATGCTTTCTGAATCTACAAGCAGGCGAGCTACTTTAAAGCATGAACCATGGCTTAGTAGAATACATATTTGTACTGTCTGGGTAATGGGTTAGTCTATCACCTTTATATGGAAAATGAGTGATCTGACTTTTCTGTTTTTCAAGTCTCTTTTTTTCTGTCTTTCAAAAGGATAGTGTCATGGGAACTTCTAGTGCTACAAAGATCAATAGCAAATTTTCACTTATGTTTTAGTTTTGGAGAAGTGAACCATAGCTGGTTTTTGATAGTATTATTGTCACTGAGCTGAAATTAGTCCCCATCCAAGTCATGGAAACTTTTTGACAAAGACACCCACTTGTAGTACACAAATATAAGACTAGAGATCAGCAAAACTCTTCTACAAAATTTTCAGGGGGGCTTGAAACAAGATGATTTTTTTTCTTTTTTTTTTTCTTCCCACATCTTCCCCCAAAAGCCCTTGCCAGTTTTACTTTTTCACACTTCAAGACAAAACAAAAATTTACATTACCTTAGAAATGGTCTGCCAAATAGTATTTACCTCCCTGTCTTTCCTTTTCTGCCTCCCCAGGGTGACTGTCAGCGATCCAGGAAGGCTGTAGGTCAAACATAAAGCAAAAACATCTGATTCACACAGTTTGTCTCCAGGACTGGGTACTAGAGAAGTAGGGACTTTTGATGCTTAGCTAGAAGTATCCTACTTGGATACTTAGTCTGAATTTTCTACAAGTTGTCTATATACAAATAATAATTATTAAAAGAATTCACCCATCCATGTTCCATCCATGTCTTCAAAACATTACTCTACTAGAAAATAATGAGAAAAAAATTCTGGCACTCTTTCTAACATGATATATGAACCAATATCCATTGTTAATTAGAAAACTGAAGTTTACCTTAAAACGAAATTCTGATTTGGAAGATTTATGTAATCTCGCTTGTGTTGTACACATACCTCTCTGCCTCACAGTGTCAAGCAGCCACATCACCAAGCCTCAAGAAGGCAAGCAAAAGCACTGAAGTTTATTATCACTCATTTTCTCCAATGTATCAGCACAGAGTTATTTAGCACTGTCACTTCTCTTATTTTGACACATTTGGGAAAATTCACAGCATCTAATTGGCTTTCAAACTCCCACTTCCACCTATGTGGCTTGTTAATCTGTCATTAGTACACATGGGATGTAAAAGAAAACATGTAGCATAGGATTATTGACTGGCTCAAGAGCTGCTAAAAGGTTTCATGTGGCACTGTAAAGTGCCTTTTTTGTCTTGAATCTTTTTAGGTAGGGTTTTTTTTTTTTGTATTTACAAAATAGAAAGTGAGTCTTTGAGTCTTTAGCTTGGCTGCCATAGACATCACTCTGCTGAAGCAGAATGGCTTGACAACATTTTCTCCTTTATTATTGGGGAAAAAATCCATTTTCCTCACTGCAACAACCATATCCTTGTATTTTGTTGATGTGGTTGAGTGACATATTAAGGATGAGTTTAGATACTAATCTGACTGTGGATCCTGAACTCATCAATAATGCATTCAGGTTGATGGATGCCTGTATGGATCCAGACAAGCACAGTGTTGTCTTTTCATTGCAGTGTAGAATCACAGAAAAGACTCCAGAAATTTGTTTTTGACTTTAAATGTTACTATTTTTTATGCAGGCAGGATTTCGATTTTGTAATATTTTTAATTTTTTAAGCAATTCTGTTTTTGAGCTCTGCTGTGAAATGTAATTTCTATGAAAGGCCTAGGTTTTTAAGTGTATGCAGAATGCTCTTTCAGTGCTGATACTATCAAACTTAGCACTAAACACAGAAGCAACGGATAGATTCTTAAAGTCGTAAAATTCTCTTGGGGACTGAAACTGGTGCTGCTGGTGACAAGTGATTAGAGCTCCCACACAGAGCTGAAGCCCTTCTTTCAGTTTTCTCTACAAGACATTTCAGTTTCAACTCTCCATTGTCAAGATACACTGCTCAAAAAGACAGGGAGATGAAGCAATACCTGTCACAGAATTATAGAATCATAGGATGATTTGGGTTGGAAGGGATCTCTAAAGGTCATCTAGTCCAGCCCCCCTGCAGTAGCCAGAAGTATCCCCAACTAGATCAGCCTGCTCAGAGCCCCATCAAGCCTGACCTTGAATGTTGCCAGTGATGGGACCTCCACCACCTCTCTGGGGAGCCTTTTCCAGTGTTTCACAACCCTCATAGTAAATAACTTCTTCCTAATGTCTAATCTAAATCTACGCTGCTCACCCATTGGCCCTTATCCTAGCACTACCTGGCCTTGTAAACAGTCCCTCCCCTGCTTTCCTGTATGCTCCCTTCAGATACTGGAAGGCTGTAAAAAGGTCTCGCTGGAGCCTTCTCTTCTCCAGGCTGAACAACCCCAACTCTCTCATCCTGTCCTCACACGGGAGCTGCTCCAGCCCTCTGTTTTCGTGGCTCTCCTCTGGACATGCTCCAACAGGTCCACATCCCTCCTGTGTTGAGGGCTCCAGAGCTGGACACAGGACTCCAGGTGAGGTCTCCCCAGGGCAGAGCAGAGCAGCAGGATCACCTCTCTCCATCTGCTGGCCACGCTTCTTTGGATACAGCCCAGTACACAATTGGCCTTCTGGGCTGCGAGCACACATTGTTAGCTTACATCCAGCTTTTCATCTGCCAGCCCCCCCAAGTCCTTGTCCACAGTACTTCTTTCTATGGCATCGTCCATCAACCTGTATTGATAATGAAGATTGCCCCTACACAGGTGCAGGACCTTGCACTTGTCCTTGCTGAACCTCATGAGGTTCATTTGGGCCCACTTCTTAAGACTGTCCAGATCCCTCTGGATGATGTTCCATCTCTCTGACATGTTGACCACACCATTCAGCTGGTGTCATCTACATATTTGCTGAGGGTGCACTTGATCCCACTGTCTATATCATTGATTAAGACATTAAACAGTACTGGTCCCAGCATGGAACCTTGAAGAACACCACTTTTCACCCATCTCCATCTGGACATTGAGCCAGTGACCACTACCCTCTGGATGCAACCATTCAACCAATTCATTATCTACTGAACAGTGCACCCATCAAATCCATGCCTTTCCAACTTAGAGAGAAGGATGTTGTGGGGGACCGTGCCTAAGGCCTTACAGAGGCCCAGACAGATTACATCTATGTCTCTTCCCTTGTACACTAATGTGGTCACTCCATTGTAGAAAGCCACGAGGTTGGTCAGGGAGGACTTGCCCTTTGTAAAACTATGCTGGCTATTTCCAATCACCTCCGTGTCCCCAGTGTGCCTTAGTATACCTTCTAGGAGGCTGTGTTCTGTGATCTTCCCAGGCACAGAGGTGAGGCTGACAGTTTGGTAGTTCCTGGGGGCTGCCTTTCTACCCTTTTCAAAAAAGGGTGCAATGTTACCCTTCTTCCACCAGTCACCAGGGATTTCACCTGACTGCCAGGACTTTTCAAATATCATGGAAAGTGGATTGGCAAATACATCAGCCAATTCCCTCAGGACTCTGGGGTGCATCCCATCAGGTCCCATAGACTTATGGATGTTCAGGTTCCTCATGTGGTCAGGAACCTTGTCTTCTCTTACACTGGGAGGGACTTCATTCCCATGGTCTCTGTCCTGTGGTTCTTCAACTTGGGAGGTGTGGGGAGAGAGGCTGACAGTGATGAGTGAGGCAGAAAAGTTTTTGAGAACCTCAGCCTTCCCCTCCTCTGTTGTTACTAGTTTACCATTCTTGCTCACTGGATGGGGGACACTTTCTTTAACCTTCCTTTTCTGGTCGACATACCTGTCCTGCTATCCAATACCTAGTTTCAGGTTGTTTATACATTTTGGATTAGTCAGTTATTGTATAAAAAACACAGTTTAGAGTCTGCTCATATTTTCCTTTCAAAGGGCAGTTATTTGTGCAAAAATCAGTAGTGTGAGGGTACACTCTTGTATGACTCCTCTGGTGAGATATATGAATGAACTATCTTGCATGATTCTAGGTGAAAAAGCAGTATGTAATCAACAGGAGGCAGATGAAGTCACCATAAAGGTCTGTAACATGTTAACTGGTGCATTTCCTGAAGTGAGTGAAAGGAATTCTACCATCATAAAACTAAGGCGATTACTGAATTAGCTGTCTGGCTTCCTGGGGTTTTCATTCATATGGTACTGCTATGTAGATGATGGACAGCAGCACCACTGCGGCTGAAATAACCAGAGATGTTATAAGCATCATGGTGCATCAGTCCTTATGTAAAGACTCACTGTGTGGAATGGCAGATGGGCAGAAGTGATTATCTGCAGCCACAAGTGTGGCATATCCTATATGTCAAAATCCTAATGAAATTCAGGTTCCTAAGCTCCACAGAAAGTTGAACAGGATAGTCCGTGCTTCCTGCTATGTGTCTCCAGAAAGTTTCCTGGGAAGAGACATATCAAATAACCTTCTGGATATGACCAATTTCCATGTAACTTTCATGGAAGGAGATTCAATATTTCAGACACCCTGAATTGCTCTTTGTGACATAGGCATCTCCTTATTGGTTGCACAGGCATCACATGAGCTCAGCTTGGGCTCTCCAACAGAGTCTGTGAGAACAACATGCCAACCTGTTTAGCCATTTGAAATGCTGGGGTTTGAACCCCGAGCCCCGAATTAAGGTTGACATATGGGTGATTCCCACAGCCCTTCATACAGAGGTGGTGAGTTTGCCTTATAGCTTCCCCCCAGGGTGCGGCCGGCCCTGCAGGGAGAGCCAGAAGGGAAATGAGCCCCAGAGGTCCCGCGTGGAGTTGACAAAGGTCAGGTGTCTGCTTGGGGATAAAAGCTGGGACCACTTGCAGGGAGTCAGGAGTGTCTGTTTTTGGAGTGCACTCCACAGAGCTTCGTGGTTCAGGGCAGACCTCCTGACTCTCCCTGGAGCTGGGCCCCAGGCTGCTCAAGACCTTTGTGAATGCGGGCCGATCGGGTGAGAGTCACTATGTGGGCACCTTTTTCTTATGTATTTAACTTACTGGTTTGGCTGTTTCCCATACCAACTATGGGAAACCTCGGTTCACTGTTCACACCACCTGTTGTGGGACGAGTCACATCTTTTGTGGGATTGTTGGGGGTGGCATCAATTTTGTACCAGCTGATTGATCTGTTTGTACCCCCAGCGATCATTCATGGAATGTCCTTTTTATCTACAATACAGTCTGTATATTGGTTCATCTTCCTGCTGGCTATATCATTTTTGTTGGCCCTGGTCATTGTCAGAACACCATTGCTGTTCCTAAATTGAATGACCCAAGTTAGCAGTGAAGAACAGCTGTTAGAGCTGTCCAGGGAGAGTTCTGTACTAATTTGGAAGTATAAATTGGATTCCCGCACACTCTGAGGCTCTAGGTAACATGTTCAAGCCTTAAGGAGCATCAGATTTAAATATCAGGATCTTTCATTAAGTTTGGTATTCAGCATTCTTTATGGGCAAGGATGGTTTCTCTTAATGAGTTGAACTCTCATAGCTCAGTTCTCAAGCGTTCCAAAAGCAGGAAATGCAACATTCTGGCTGGTGTTACTTCGGACACCATTACTTCCTAACAAAACATCACATCGTTCATAGGTTTACAATTAGTATCTAGACACTATGGCTGCTTCAGTAATAATTCCCATAAAATATCTTATTGAGACACTATAACAAAAAGAAGATTATTGCCTAAAACTCTAGACATTAAAAGCTTGTGCTTGATAAAGGAGACACAAAGACCAAATCACCTCTACAGATTGCTAAATCTTCTTGGTTCATGTAGCGTACTGGAAGGTTACTGACATACATAGAATGATCTCACTTTTTATACTTGTATGAAAACGTTTGAAAAAGAGCAATAATAAATAAATTGTAATTGTATCACCAATGTTAAGACATTCACGTTTAAGGAAAAATAAACAATAGAGCAAAGTAATCAAGATCAGATTAGCTAATTAATAATTTAGCGTCAGTAATTGGCATGGTGCTTAAGCAAAAATAATTTATGTTTAGAAAAATCTTTATGAGTGCTGAAAAGAATGATCTTCATTTGATTATAAAATGAACTAAATGACTTTTCTCAAGTTAATTAGGCATTTTACCTAAATGGTTTTAATTCTATTACTGAAGCTGTACTCTTACTTAATGACTAAATTGCAGCTTAGAACCAATTATGATCCTTCGGTTTTAGATATTTGTTTTTACCCAGCAGCTATTCCTCTACTTCTGTGAACCAAGATACAGGTTTTGTAGGATAAAACTCTCAATAAATATGCAAGTTTGCTTGTTTTCTATCAGAAGTTATAGATGGTAATTTCAAATATATTCTACAGAATGTATTTTGGTTTGTACTTCAGTGAAGCTGTTGGAATTAGGGACCATTTATTTCATTACCCCTTCCTGCAGTATCTCTCAAAGATACCAAGATACAGAGCCATATTTTCACACCTTAAAATAAAAAGGCTATTGTGTTTCTCAGTTAGTAACATAAAAGAGAATAACTTGGAAAGTAAAATATTGGGTATTTGTGATGTTTTCAGCCATTATAGTTTATCTGGACTTTGAGTAGGAGTTGTGGTGCAAACAGAAAACAGTGTTTTTTCTTTACAGGTCCCTTTCAGGGGCTGGAGTATTGGTAGTCCAGAGTGGAAGTAATGAGTGTTTTGTTTTTTTTTTTTTTGTTTTCTGTTGCATTGGAGATTCTGGGTTGCATATTGTTGGCTTATCTAAAGATAAAAGTCCTTTTTGGTGTTTGGTTTTATAGTTCACAGACATTGATTTAATCATTTCATGGTATCTTTCTGTTTGGTGTAAAGTCCTCTAGATCACATGAATTAATATTGTGTGTGTTGATTAAGTCACCATTACTGAACAACATTTTAAAGAAGTTTAATTTAAATGTGTAAGGAGAAAAAAAAAATATTTAAATATCAGGTTGCACGAGGCATTTTTTTTGAGGACGCTCAAAATGATGTAATGCACATACAAAACATTAAGGTTATATTGTCTCATTAGTGTATGGAAATGTAGAATAAAGTAAACATAACTGTTTGGGGTGAGGGGAGTGGAACTTCATAATAACCATCTATTCTGCTTTTACTCCTTAAAGAAATAAAAATAGGTTTAACTTACTGACAAATCACTCCGGCTTCTTTTTTTTTTTATTTTAAAATAAAACAGATTCAAATGCAATCTATAAAGCAAGCCTTTTTTTTTTTTCCTGAAGTCATTGTTATATAACCACAAGCAACATTCTAGTTCTGCTATTATCCTTGTTTGTATCAGTCGAAAGGCAATTTTTCTTATTCTTGCCTTGTGAATAAAGAATCAGATGGCCAATGTACAGTAAAAGGGTTCTCCATTTGGAATCATAGCCTTATTTTTTCCAGTTCATGAATAAGAAATTGCTGGGATTGCCTACATAAATCCATAGATATACTCCTAATTTGTGAATACACTATGAAAAGCCAAAGGAATTCTGAAATTCTCTTATGAGAAAAGAGTCCACATAACTTCTTAAAATCTCGTTATTATAGTAAAGGAGGTGAGACTACAATAACTTGTGGGAACAAATCTGCAATTTTCAACTATAAAGAGCAAGAGGCTATGAGTGTGTTATTCAAAATGGGACAATTTAGTTACGTGAGGTTTAACTGGCAGTATGGAACACCAACATATAGAAAAATGTTTAAAAGATGTATTGGTCCAGCCAGACGATCAAAATGCAAACTGTCACACATTGCCAATGGCCAAATCACTGTGGCATACAAGGCTAAAGTCATGTGTTACTTATGCTGGCTTATGGATGTGAAATAAGAAAAGATGATTATTAGCAAACATCTAACTAGCCGAGAGATGCAAAATGGACAGCTTGTCATATTGACAGAGTCTAATGAGTTTATAGTTGAATAGGATTAAGATTATAATGAGAGGAGAATGCAGAGTGCATAAAACTACATAGTAACAAGAAAGATAATGACTGCCATAACAACACATGGGCTTACACCATATATTGTCCAACTTCCACTTTGCAGAATATCTGCTGACAAATCAGTGTGGCCTTAAGAGAACAAGCCTTTTCTCCTTTTCTAATGTATTAGAGCCTGGAACAGGAACAGTTGTGATCTCTATTCATTTCATGAGAGACACGGTTTTCCCATTTCAAAGCATATAAATACAATTGGGTTACTGCAATGGAATGAATTAAGCTACCTGAGCTGAGCTGCAGTAACTGACTGGCTGAGCACTTCTCTGTCCTCTGCAGAGAAGAGATGGTATTTTAAAACACAATATTTACAGATGATATTTTGAAAACAGAAGTGACTGTAGCAGAGGTTATAGAATTAACTGTCAAATTTAAGAGCAACAACCTGCTAGGAGCAGGGAATGTTTATTTAGAGGTTCCAAAGAAACCCAGAGATGAAGTAGCTGAATTGCTAACACTGATATCTAACGTTTAATTTAAAACTCCTCTACTGAATACTGGGGATGACAAACAAGAACAGCTGCAAAAATAAATCTGGAGAACATTTTCAGAGTTGCTGGCCTGTAAGCATGATGTTTACAGTGGGCAAATTAGAAGAAACTGCTATTAAGAATGGAACTGGTTTACATATGGATAAATGTACTTACCTTGGAAAAGTCAGAATGGCTTTTGCAAAGGGAACTACTGTCTTGAAAATTTATTGGAGATCTTTGAAAGGGTCAGCAGGCATATGGGAAAAGCTGATCTGATTGATATAATCTATTTGGATTTAGATATTAAGCAGCCATGCATAAGAGATAAAAAGGTCATAACATGGATAAATAATTGGTTACAAGACAGGCAGCAGAGAGTGGGAGTAAACAGTCAATTCTCCCAGTGAAGGGAGGTCAGCAGTAGAATTCCAGAGGGAAATGTGCGGGGGATTGTTCTGCTTAATATGGTTATCAGTGACCTGTATAACAGGGTGAGCAGTGATGTAAGAAAGTTGGATGATGATACTAAATTATTCAGGGTAGCATGAGATCTGACCACAAAAGGTTGCAGGAGGGTTGTATGAAATAAGTGAAAGAGGAAAAAAAAAACCAAAAACTGAAAAAGGCATCTGAAATTCTACATGGCTAAATGCAAAATGATGAGAAGAAAAGATAATCCTAGTTTCATATCCAAACAAAGTGTACTGAGTTAGCCATTGCCACTCAGCAGCAAGCTTTTATTGCTGAGAAAGAAATTTCCACTGAAATGTCAGCGGATGCTCAGTAGCCACCACAAAGCAAATGTTAGAAATTATTAAGAGAGTAACAGAGAGCAAAACAGGGATCACTGTTCCACTATATAAAGTCATGGGCACATTCATATCCTAGAACATTCTATGTGGTCTTGAGCATCTCATCTCAAGTGCATGAAGCAGAACTAGGAAAAATGAAGACAAAGGTGGCAAGAATGATCAAAGGTCTGTAACAGATTTCATACAGGGGACGTCATGTAAGGTAGGAGCCTTTTGTCTGGAAAAGAGAGGACATAGGCAAAGGATGTGCTAGAAATTTATAAAGAAAATTGAGTGATATGAAGACAGTGGGTGGAGATTAAATCGTTCACACTCTTCCAGTTGAAGAAAAAGAGAAAGCCAAAAGAAACTCACAGAAGCCACCTCTTTTTTTCTTAAAGGCAAGTGAGAGGCGATAGTTGCTTATACAAGACAGGAGATGTGAGCAAGTTCTTGCTGAAGTCTATTTTGCATTCCAAAAATTTCAGTGAACCCAAGAAGAGACTAGACAAGTTTATGTAGAAGAAAAAAGCTATCGTGGCTGACCAAACACATAAGCCCCTCATCTGGCTCAGCTAATCTCTGAAATGGAAATAGCTTCAGAATAAGAGAATATAAATTGCTACCCTTCTAGTTTGTATTATGTACTGCAGGCTTATGCCCAGTGTTAGAATCAGGTTCCTGGAGTGCACCCCAGTTGGTCTGACTTAATATGGATATTCTTACATTAATATATTCCTCTTTAATTATGTTTCCTTAATAGGATACCAGTTGTCACATTCCAAATACAGATTTTGAAACATGTCAAAATGCAGGCAGCACAGTGGATACAAAAGCTGGGATCTAAGCATGAATTAAAGAATAAACTAACGTGTTTAGACATTATAACTTATGTATATACACAGTGTCATGGCCATTGAAGCTGGGTTAGGTACATATAGAGGTGTAGAACATCTTTGTATTTCATCCCTTCATTTCAACACTTCTGTTCTCTTATTTACAAAACACTGCTGTGGGCTTAAAAAAGGACAAACATGCAGTTGAGGAGACAATCTGCAGATGGAGGGACGATGATCAGTGGTATGCAGCAAGAGTAAAACTATGTAGACACATATACAAAGAATTATCCATCTGCCTGGTTGGCTCCTGGTAAAGCCCGAGCACTTGTGACTGGATGTGGGCAGTTATGAGCTGAGATGATGGCAATTACATACGTGCTTTGGAGATCATGAATGTGAAACTTGATTGCAAATATATTTCCCTGGGGTTTTGCATATTTAGACTCCTTTACTCCCCATTACAACCCACCAAATAAAAATAACCCCCTGTGAATATGCATGGCTTAGAACATATTAATAAATATATAAATGTCTTAAACAATAAATTAATGTGGTGATCTTATTTTTTTCTTGCTTTGCCTTTGTCAGGTTTCAGGATGGCTGGTATGTACTTTTGGGAGGATAGCATACGTGGTACCTTGTATCCATCACCAGCTTAAACTGAATTACATTATCTAACCAAAATGCCTTTCTGGAAAATATGAGTGATTCATACAATTACTAAAAATCTTTTATATTTATTTTTCAGATATTATTATTAATCTTTGATATTGTCCTACTGTCCTTCCTAGAAAGTGCTCATATGTCTGTGTACCTTATGCATCTAAAGTGGCTTGTGATAATAGCTGCAATGAGACCTTAAACAAGAGAATTATTGTAACATTAATCATTCAAGACTCCAAGAACAATCTTGAAGTTAAAGAACAAGGATTAAGACACAGGTAGCAGGGGGGGATTGGTAACCTCAATTAGCAGACATCATCTGCTAATGACGTTGTAGCTGTAAGATTAATTATCTTTTTTCCATGTATGTACAATAACAACAATGCAATTTTATAAACCAAAGAAATGTAAGAAATTGTAGTTACTAATTTTCTGTAAAGTGTCTGGAAAACCTTTAAAGGAAGAACGTGTTTTTAATAAATTTCTTGATGAATGATGTGTATTTTCCTATTACAATATACTCACATATTTTCAGCCAAAACTAAAGCTGTGCAGGTCAGTAGAGACTGTAATTTGCAGCTAAAATTTTGGAAGGCTGTCAGTGTAATACTTTTGTTTACAGAGCTAGTTCCTGATAGTAAACAAATTTGGGACAAAGTGCACTGTTCACACAGTGGGTTCATTTTAAGAATAATAAGTACTTAGAATGAGCAAATGTTTTATTTCTGTCTAGTGGTGCAAGAAGGCACTTAAAAGCACATGGGAGAAAGGACTCTGTGAAAAAGAAAGTGCCTCTGACTTACCATTAAAGTGGTTTATGAGAGCTGTGTCTGAGTACCTACCTAAGACTATCCCTGAAGAAGGCTCAGAGGTTGTTTACAGTTGCAAAGAGCTATGCTCTATATCAGCTCTAAGATGATGCTTCGAATAGTTATAATATACCACGAGGATTTAAATGTTTTCAACTCTAATTTGTTTTTAAAAATAAACAGTGAATCAATCACTAGTATAAAGAAAGAAGATTCCACTTAAATTACCAGTAGAGCAAGAACTCACATGGTCAAGGTGTTTAAGTATCTGTGATATTTTGTGACATTCAAATGCTAAAGTAGGATTCCTGTGGTTTGGCTGATGTTTTGTTTTGTTTTGTTTTGTTTTGTTTTGTTTTGTTTTTCCAACAAGAGGAAAGTATTGTCCAGGAAAGGATTAATGATGAGAGGCAGAAAAAAGATGAGAAGAAATCTCATGTTCTTTAAGATCTATAGTATTCTATACCTGATGGTCACACAGATCAGTTATACTGTCCATACCATTACTGTATACACAAGAAAGAACGCTTATAATGCACAACACATATCTATACATATGTGCAAATACATACACACACATATATATTACATTTACATACTCAGGTCATCATTCAAACCTCCCTGGTGTCACTGGAAAAAAAGTTAATCTATATGTTTGTATGCACATGTGTATTTGTTTTCTAGTTAACACACAAAAGGTGTTGATGGAGAAGGAAATCTAAGAAAACTTGGGAAAGTGAGAAGGAAAAGGATAAAATCTATTCAACAATAACAACTAGAAATAGGATGGTTCAGTGGCTCTTGATTTAATACTTTTGGACAACTCCCCACTGGAAATCAAGAGTTAGAAATCAGTGATATGTGCTTTGTTTATCTCCTCATAAATGTGCTGAGCATGAAAATCAGATATAATTTAATGAAACTCACCCTAGGAGCTGATTACAAGATATGCATGCAGAGTACTTGTTCTTATATTAACATAAAGGACTGAATATGGAAATGATAAAACACATCTGTTACTGAACTTTGTGAGTTTTAGCATGATTTTTCTTTCTCTTTATGGATTTTTGTCCTGTGTTTGAAATTTCATAGCTGCAGCATGCATTCCTATTCAGTCCACAGCAGTAGGTAACAGTTCACAAAATTTTCCTTAGTTCTATCATTCCAATCCTGAAAGAGTTAGGTCTACCAAAAAAAAATAGCATTTTGTAAAAGAAAATGTCTTAAAGCATGTTGAATAGTTGATAATTTTTGATTAGCCAAAGGTCTGTTTGGCTACAAATAGGTGAAAACTCTGAATGGAGCAACAGCTACGTGGCGATAAATGCTTTGTGTAGCTGCCCAGTGCTAAGGTCAGGACTCCCTGACATACATTCCCTTCACATGAAAACAGCAGATAAAAAATCTGAATAGCTTTTTTACATAATTCTGCTACATTTTAGTGTTAGGGACTGAAGCATATGTGGGTAGATTGCTAACATCATGGAAAAATCACTCCCCGATTTGATATGTTTACTGTCATGCCCTTTAGATGACATGTTCTCATGTGGCCTTGATGCTGTTCTGGAAAGCACAACACTAATTAACAAAAAAGCCCCAAAAAACCCCAAACAAACAAAACCAAACCTCAAACCCACCATGAAACAAGCTCTCTCTAGATTCTCTATAAGACAAAAGAAAGTGGTTAGAGTGAAAAGGTGATATATCTTTCTTTGAATAAACCTCATCTTCATTAGTGAACCAAGAAATGCACGCACACTTTCTTCTCTGTTGCTTAGAAATGAAGAGCAATAGTATAAAGCTTCAGTGCCATTACAGTCAATTTACAACTGTCTATTTACAGAAGCTGAGGAACTGGCTCACAATGTTATTTAAATATGATGACAGCCCAGAAAATTTTCTGATAAATGAGTCATCCGGCTGTGGAACCAAAATTCATTCCTGACCTGCTACGGCTACTACATTTATATTATGAAAAAGTTGTTTTTGTGTTGAATATGGTACCTTGAGGATTTAATGATGTGATTTAAAATTATGGATACCAAAGCTAGACAGGTCATATTGGATAATCCAGTTTTATTTTACATTAATTAGTTACACAAGTTAGTATTATATTATTTAGAACATCCTGATTCTCAGTGGAAGTCCTTATGCATTTAATTAACCACGAGTACAAAATGAATTAAACTGAAGCCATTAAGCACTCCTTATGTATTCCTTTCAAATGGAAGTTGACACCAATATTTTAATTTAAATTCTTAGAATTCTGTAGTTATTAAATGAAGAAGCAAATAAAAACTAATGTTGGCTTAATTCCCAGTTTAATTATTAGTTTTAATTACTAGTTTTAGGTGGGTATTTCATATTTGGTTTTTGATCTGAGGCTTTTGTAACCTGATTGTTGATTGTTACATATTCTGACTTTATGGGTGACTTGACCTCCACTCTGCTAAAGTTTGCAGAACTTTAAGTTTCTAAGCACAACAAATCCTGGCTACTGTTTCTGTGTCTTTGCTGAGGTCTACAGATTTTGATGCATTTATAAAAAAAGGTGAAAGACTGTAGTGGTGGTAAATTTTAAAGGACAAGAGGAGATTTATTCTTTACTTAACTGAAAGACCAGAAGACCAGCTTATTAATGTGTACCTCCGTGTGATGGTCAAGTATGATGAAGTACTCAGTGACTTTCTGATCTTTCTTATTGCTTTTGTTAAGCTTTTAGAGATGCTGCTGACTACAGTTTTCAGTACCACTCTGGGGAAAGCGGGATATTCAAGGCAGCCCTAACTCACAGAGACTTGACTGAGAGTACAGGATGGATCAATGACAAACCTATGGCAAGAGTTCCCTTCCCTGCCAGTCTGTGATCCATAAAGCTACAGACAACTGATAGCAGTATAAGTAATTAATTCCTTTTCAGTCATTCTTTTCACTAGCTGCATTCTGATTCAGCCTGTTTGGCTATGAAAAGCGATTTATCTGGGTTGCCATCAAGAACATGTTACAATGGAGGTGCTCTCTGGCACATCATAATGTACAATATTAAACGGTGATGACTCACGTGTTCATTATGGGCAATTGTGAAATACAAGCGTAGTCAAACCTAAATTTATTAGGGGTCATAAAAGACAGGTTTCTATTTGTACTCCTTGTTTAATTGTTTTATACAACTGAGAAACAGATAAGAATTTAGCAGAGTCTTTTGATAGTGAATGTTGCTGTGTCACACTACATTGAGAATAATGAATAGGACATTCACTTTGGAATGGAGAACATCAGTTTTCTTATCCAGGAAACAGGGGAGGCAGCTGGAGAGGAGAAAATTGCCAGGTAGACTGTAGACATAAAGTCAAAGGTAACATGCTGATAATAACCAGGGGAAATATGGAGATAATAGCAGAGGACAATAACAACCCAGCTGAGGAGAAGAGGGGGGTCTCGAAGATCCAGTAATCCCAAGCTGTGCACAGCTATTATGCAGATGGAGGGGCACCTCTGCTCATGCAGAAAGGAGCTGCTTTATTGCTTATGTAGCAAAATGTGTTAACTCCAGCCTCGTACTAAATGAGATCAGGCCTTTCTTCCTTCCTATTATCAGGAATTATGTATTGCTTGACAGATTTCCACACCACTGCCTTGTTATTGTGGATGTATCATTATTTATCCCACTTTGTCCTCCCTCCCTCTTCCCCTTGGCTGTGCAGCTCTGCAAGTTGCAGGCAACTGTCATGTCAGGTATATGTGACTCTGTCAGATGCACAATGAGGAAAGATGGAGTGATCACTTCTCACTGCTGTATTTATTCTGTTTTCTGTCTTCTGCAGGCCTGTTCACAGTGAGATGTTTTCCAGGGTGCTTCCCATCAAGGATCCGGGGCAGAGTGAGGGTAGCTGAGGTAGCTGTGTGGCTGCCTAGCAATGACAGAAACCTTTGATACCCACCCTGCCTCCAGCAGCTCATCCTGGAGCACCTCTCCCCTGTAGCACTCCTACTCCTCACAGCCTGTCCCAGCTCCTCACCGACATCTACAGCCACTGGCAGATGAGGGGTGAGGATGAGGAACTGAGGGCAGGGAGAAGAGGAAGGTCAGGGTGGGAGGGATGACACAGAAGAGCTCCTGGCAGTGACAAGATAGGGAAGGGAGGAGGAAGCATTTTGTCCTGCCCTGGAAATCACCTTGCTTTTAACTATTGTTTTCTATTTCTCTAATTTTCCAGAAGCTGTGGCTACACAAAAATTTTTCATCTGGTTCTTTTCCAAGCTACAGTAATTTACTTCAGAATAACTTTAAAATGGGAAATTTCCCAAAGTGATGTTTCTTTGTTTATTAGTTTTTTGTTTGTTTGTTTTGTTTGTTTGTTTTTGTATTTTTTTTTTTTTTGTTTTCTTTCTTTTTTGTTGTTTTTGTTTTTAAAGTTTCCTGCTTCTACTTATCTTCTTTTCCTCCTTGTAGTTTTTTTGTTTGTGTGTTTATTTGTTTGTTTGTTTTTCTTTAAGTTACCTTACTGCTACTAGGACTTTCACTCAAAGTATTTCTGGGATAGGCTTAGATTAGTGTCTTAACTGGAACTTCAGTGACTCATAACTTCTTGTGATTTATTAAAGCTTGCCTTTGGAGAGAAAAAAAAAAATTCTTTGAAATGTGATAAAAGCCACTAGGCATTCTACTGTTTATTTATGAAGGTGATTCATCTAGTATCTTGAATCTCAGAAACAGCAAACTTAGGGGATGCAGCAGCTGCAATAATGTAGCAAGTTCTTTTATTAATTACTGTGATAAAAACCTGATGTCAGAACAGTGTCTTGCTCACACATGAACTACAAAGCTCTGCTTTTGCCAGCAACTATTTTTTTCTTTTCTTTTTTTTTTTTTTTCCGAAACTGTAAAACAATCTCCTTCTCTCAGACAAAAGTTGCATTGGAGAAAGGATACATGTATCTTCTCAGAACAATTTTCCATTGTTGGCTACCAACTAATGGCATTATAGAAAAGATAGTGAACTGTGTCTAGCTAGCCAAAGTTATTCATTACCATGTTCTGTTTTTACTAGAAGTCTTGGGAAAATTCGGGTCATTGATTTTGTAATGATGTCTATCTCTTCTCACACAAATCCTGCCTGTCAGGAAGGATGATTCAGGAGTGGTAGGCTCTGCTCTCAACCCCTGATATACTGACAAAGACAACCAGAACAGCAACAGCAAGGGAATGGTCACAGAGCACAGACACTGTAAATATTTTTCAACTGAACTCTTGCTTACTGCTTTTTTCCACCCTTCTAATAGCTTAACTGCAGAGATTAAGGGTATGCAACAGTTTTCTTATTGCTACAATAGATCCTTTAGCTTAGGTACTGCAAGTATGTAATATTTAATGCAGAGTTCTGTCCACAGCTCTCCCTACCAAGCCACATTATTTATATAATCTGGTTATAGAAATTCTGCCAGCACCATGCCTTTCTGTCATGTTAAGCTCTCTAATAGCGAGAGCTTATTAACTTGTGCTTTATTAGATTCTGTGCCTTTACAACCAAGTCATTAGACACAACCATTAGCCTGCTCTCCTTTCATTTCTGTCTTAAGATCCATCTTCACCATGAAACCCATGCTTAATGAGAGTGCTTAAGTAGACAGGCTGCAAGTGATTCATTTGTATCTCTTGTCCGCTTGTTTTATGGAATAAAAAAAAAAAAAAAAATCTTTAAAGCTTCCAGCTGAATGCTCACCCAATAGTTTTCACAATCTTGTGTTCCAATTAGTTGCCCTCAGGTTCAGCATCTTTCTTCCACATCACTTTCTGTAAGTCCTGATGTGCATTGCTGTTGTCTCGATTGTAGTGATTCTGAGGCAAGGAATGTTTCCTGTTCATGTTCATACAATAGTCAGCACAGTGAGGGCTCTGAACTAATTGGAGCCTCTGGCTGCTACTTGCTTATTACTAATACACATTATATATATGTCCAAACAGTTTGGAGAGGTTGGTGAGGAGACTCTGCTTTTTCATTTTTGTTTATTTTTGCCACTACTGCATAGTTGGTTTATATTACTTTCATTAATAGGCAAACACTGCTCAGTTCAGGTTTAGGATGTGGACAAGTATTTATTTTTAGAGATGAACTCCACATTCAGATGCAGCTAGTTCAGATTTTTCTTAGAAAAGGTGGCAGAATTGCAGTATACGTCAAAATTTTCTTTAGTAAAAATCAATAAAAGGACTTAATGGAAAATGGATACTTTTTCTTCTTGTTTCTTTTTTTTCGCCTCCTTCATTTTTACCTTTACATGTAATAATTTATAACAATTTTTACTGATGCTCTGATCTCTCTCTGATATCACATTGAAACGTTCATTAACTTAAATAGCTTCACAAGGGCAGTATTCTGAAATGAGTAAAAGAAGGTAACCTCTGACTTAAAAAATTGTTCTTACTCTGTTTCTAATCCATCTGACGGTCTTCACTGAGGCTCTTCAGCTTAGTCTGGCAGGTTAGACTACACCAATAAAACACTCTCAGAGGGCAAGTGGGAAGAAAAGGTCTAACGTACATGCAACAGCTTGCTTTTCTGCTGGTAGTTTTGTGCACTCATCAACAATAAGAAATTGTTCATGACCATAACAATGTTTCTGGAAATTGGTAAAATCTATTGGTACATGAAATCCTACTTTAGAAGTTGTGCCTTACAGATATTAAAAATGCATCTGTCATAGAACCATGAGTAGAGCTTTTTGCAAAGCATTTGTTTGATGTATAGTTGCTCCCTAGAGAGAAGAGCTCCCAAGAATGAGCTCTGAGTAAACGAGTGCGCTTGGCATATCGTAGAATAATGTCAAAGCTTCACTGGCTCCAAGGGGGAATTTTACTTTAACAAACCTAGTTCAAATGCCTTTTGCTTACAATGGATTCAGGGAATTTAGAAATATATGAAAAAAAAATATCAGCACAATGATACCAACAATGAGCAGAAGACATTTGTTAGCAGGCAGTGGAAAAAGAACAAACAAGCTCATGTTAGAGTTTTCATAGAAATTTGCTCTGTTTTTGTAACCTGAATGTATCTATACATCAGTCTCTCCAGCAAACAAAGAAAAACACTTCATTTGAACTCTGTCAATACAGAATGATCTTGAAGTGTATTTACAGAGTAAACTGTGTTATGGTTTATATTCATTGTGTAGATGCAGGGTGGGGAGAGACAGTTCTGACAGCTTGCTTTTGAGTCCTGCAATTTTCAAGAGGAATCAGTCTGTATTTTGCTCTAAGGTGCCTTCAATTAACTCAACCAAAGTAAACACTACTTGGGAGCTGTGTGTTTCCAGCTCATTGAAATATTAAATGGAAGCACCTGGTGGGTGAATTGTTTAATGCAGGCTTAATTGATCAGTAGGAGTGACGTATGGCTGAGCTTTGTTGTGCCAGAGCTGGTTGTTCATTAGGGAGTCAGGCTGGGGGCTGGGGGCAGATGTGCGTGTGTAGCCAACCTGCCTGGGGATTTATTTCTCCAGAGTTGCCTAGTGATGTGACGCAGACACTTGTACTCCCATGGCACTCCCAGCCTCTCCACTCCTCGTAAGAGGCACTGGGAAGACTGCATGACACTCTCAAAGTGCAGCACAGACCCACCAAGACAGGAAACAGCAATTAGCCCAAAAGGATTAGGTGTCACTGCTCTCAGGTGTAGAGAACTTCCATCTGTATGGACATAAAGTGCCAGTCCTGGCTGATTCTGCTGCATAAAAATGTGCAGATTAAGAACTTTGGCCCAAAGTGCTGAATGTCATCTGTCCCCATTGAAATTCCTTCCTTGGGAAGTGGCACACTGGCACGGGGACCCATGCCATCTTGCAGGATGCAACCAAAAGTGAGCATCTAACTAGGACCCATTACTAGAACTCTTGGCAGATTAGGTCTAGAAATAGGATCTGAACACTAAGGGAAGTAATGGTAGTGTTCCCTGAAAGAGTCAGTCTGATAAGTAAAGATGCTGGTGTGTCCTTGGGGTTATTTATTTTATTTTTTTTTTTTTAAAAATCAGTAAGTAGCTCTTCATACAAAAATCCATAATTTATCCTGGGAGGAGCTGTTTTCTTCACCTGAACATGTTCTAGATCTACTGTTTTACAAGACATGGGAACCACTATAGGATCCTGTGACTTTAAATTAGAAGAGCAGTTCCTCCAAAGGCTTCTTATAAGCGCTTGCTCTGCTCTCCAGAGTGTTTTGAAATCTAAGTGGCTGGAAAAAATCTGCTGTTGCAGCCTTGGTTCCCACCCCTTAGGCTCAGAAAGGTGCAGAATTTAACATGCACACCTCTGCAGTTAGCTATATACCTTCAGCTAGATTTCATTGTGAGTAGAATTTCTGAAATACCTTTTTCAGATGGTTGAATAGGTTAAAAGTTACCTATTGAGGTGTGTAGCCACCCAAAGTGTGCACACTACAGGCCTGAAGTTTTCATTATCCTTTAATAAAGCTAGTTTAAATGGCAGCATTACTTCAGTCCTGGTGGAACTGCTGTGGAAGTCAAGGTCCCACGTAGCAACTGGATGCTGTGGTGCATCACATATTGATGGAACCTGGGTTTGTGGAAAGATGACACAGAAACAGAACTAGCACGTGGGATTTACTTGTACTACATCTAAGACTGCAATGGAAGACTACAATCCCAAACCTAGCTGTGGCTGAGGCAGCTGTAATATATTCTTCCAGCGTTTGATCATTGCAGAAGTATTACGACTTTTTTAACAACAGAGATTAATCTCAAGCTGATTAAGGAGCACATTGTATGCAAAGTCCTAACACACAGAGCTTATCTTCTTCCTTTTGCAAAACTATTTTATTTGCAAAATATATACAAGCAGTATTAGTGCTTTGAAAAACTTAGGTAAGTAAACTTTCATTTGCAAATTAAACACTACCAGCATTAGTCTGTAAAATACTTGAATAGAATTCACAAGCATTTAAGGTATAAGAAATTATGAAGAAATAGCCTGTTTACTTTAGTGAAAGAAAGCAGAAGTTGTAAAACATCTTTTAAGAGAAAGTTGGTTTTCTTAGATGCAAAAGTGAGTATAGAAATCTGCTATCAATCACAAACTGAGGATTATAAAGGTGGCAGATTGGTTCAGATGTCAAACTCCAAAATGTGGTCCTGGGAGTCCTACTAAAGGTATTTAATTTTAGACTCTGTGAACCTCTCATGTTTTCTTACTCTGAAATTATACATAAACTCAGGATTAACCTTTTGCCTGAAAATGAGAGTTATACTTCACCTGCAAGGAATTTCACCTGTTCTGCTACGGGAAAAATCAGAAAAAAATACATTTACTAAAGATATCTGACTTGTAATAGGTTCCTTTCTGCGTGTTGTATCTACTCCTAAAATAAGTTTTCAAAAGTAATAGCTGTTACTATGTCTGTCTTTAAACAAGCACTTTCCCATTGCAACCTGTAACCACGTGTTTACAAATGCAATTTTTAAAAGGCATTTTAAATGCTATACACTTACAACGTCATGTGATGTTAATTTATTCCAGAAACATTTGCAGTCAAAAAGAATATGCAGATATTCTCATCCTAACTCATCCTTATTAAGTTGAATAATTTGTTTATTATAGTTGGGAGAAGAAAAGTAGATTGTAATATAATACCAAAAATTGTTTTTCTGAATGTCTGAGGCAAAATGCTAATTTCTGCACGAGGTAGTGTGATAATAATAAACACATAATTTCTGTGCCTGCACACATCACTTACAGACTTGAAGCATTGTGTGCATTTGTCCTTCCTTCTTTCCTTCTCCTTGTGCCTCATCTAAAGCTTGATGAATTCAGTGTTCGTTCTGTCTTTGGATCAGGTTTTTTTGTTATCATTGTCTACTCCTTAAATTTTCAGACGCAACGTACCCTTTCTCACCAGTTTCCCCCAGCTGAGCAGGTGCTGAAACATTCGACCCCTGTAACTGCTGCAGTTGTTTCTGTTAATTAGGCCAGAGCAAAATCTATTCCTTTTTTTTAAACGGAAAGGGGCTGAATGATGCATTCGTTCTCATGGGATATGTCCATTTTCTATGCACGAGTGCACTATCCAAAGCTTTGCCTAGCACATGTGTCAAACGCATTTGTCTTGTCTAGTAGAATAATTAAATCACAGCAACTTCTATTGTGGAAACAAAGAATGCTTTTTTTCTATGTAAACTAACTTCTTTTCTGGAAGGAAAAGGTTACAAAAAAAATATATCTAGGAGTTCCTGTGCACTGATGAAAGCAAGCACACCTTACAATTATTTTCTTTTAAAGTTGAATTTTATTTAGAGGACAAAACTCGTCATCAGAGCCTTTAGATTTCTACGGGACACTGAAGTTGAGATTTCCTTGAAGATATTTCCTACATGTGCAGGTTCAAATATTAATCAAATTCCCATTTCAATCAGTTTTTAACTTCAGCACACAAAGCTGCATAAATCTGTTCATGAAAGTGCTATAAGGAACTGTATGCATAGAAGTATTTGCAGGGTTAAGCTACTAGGTTATACATATACAGTATTTTGGCCTGTGACAGTTTGAAAATATAGTAGCTAATTTCTGAAAGCATTGAAAATATCATTGTCAAGCTTCTTTTTTTCTTATTCTTTAATAGTGAGTTTCATTATCATCTTGTTATCTGTGGCATTTCCACTATGAAATGCAGTCTGCTGATAAATAAGCACTCACAATTTCAACACATTTTACTGTCAGTGGAGAGGCCTAAAAGTAGAGTCTCTTAATATTTAAACTGCTTGATGTTAGTGATTGTTGCAGCATTCTGTTGGGTCGATTTGGATTAGAGTCTGACATTTGGAAGAAAATAGGAAAAAGTCATAAGAAAAGTTAGGTGCAAATAATAATGCTAGCACATCAAAATCATATTCCTTTGCAAGCCTGCATTGTCAACAATAAGGAAGTATGAGGTTGTTGACTAATTAAATTCTGCTAGTGCTAGAAGAAATAGATATACATAAGTTTGCAAATTTGTAGGTAGCAGGGTGATTTTTACTTTAGTGCAGCTTCAGGGAACAGTTATACATAAACACCGCATATTTCGTACTGAAACTCAGGCTGCTGACATCAGTAGTTGTTGGAATTGAAACTTACTTATACAGTGAAAGCTGCACTCCAACAGTGCAAAAGCACTGCAAGTGTAAGAGGGAGGGATGCAGTCAGGAAAATATGAAGCACTCGGTCTGATGGCCCTAAAAGTAGTAAAAAGACTTCCACTGATCTCAAGTAAATGCTAGTTCAAGGACTGAGAAAAAGGTTTTGGGATAAGAAAAGGGTAAGAAGAGAGACAGCAAATGTCAAACTGCTGGGGTAAGGGTGTGAGGTCAGAACCTTCCATGTCTCCAGGGGCTTACCTGTATGTCTATTGGTATGTGCATGTGGTTAAAAGTATAACTTGTTATTCAGACTTATAAATATTGGTTGATTTTTACATTGAATACAGACAGGGGATTTTGCATTTTGGATATCATCTTCAGTGTGTGGCAAATGTACTGCAAATGCAGACTCCCATATTTTGATTTCGTTTTTTCATTCTTGCTTTAGAATAAAATTAGCGAGATCTAATTTTTTAGCTTCTGTTCGTATTAGGTAAGTGACAGGTAGCTACTTGTCTGTCAGTGGATTTTAGGAAAAGCAAAAATTCTGAATCCTAAGCCCAGGTTGGGAATAGCTGCTGAGCAGGATGGATTCTTTTCTCTGTAGGGGAGACAGGCTAGTAAAGAATCTAATTCTGGGAGCTGTTAGAATTATTTATGTCCTCCAGCATATTTTATGCAGTTCCTGAAGTACATGACTCAGTTTTAAGTCTGCCTAGAGACAGGAGTTTAATGTAGATGGTTCCTTGCTTCGTTAAGCAGGCTATGATCCTACCTACCCTTGTGCAGGCAAGAGCTGTTGAGAGGGGCTTTGCATTTGAGAGGCTGTGGGAGACTGAAATAATGGACATACAAGAGAGGCGGAGAGCTAGTTCCACATCCTGATGTTTCCACATGAAATGAGCCCAAGAAGGCTTTGATATTCTAGAAACTGGAGAACGTGACTAGTTCCTAAAGGTTTAAGAACACCTCAGTTCCTCAGCTGGTACACTGGAGAGCTGTTAAGTTGTTTGGACATTAGTAGCATAGCTTTAATTTTTGCTGTGTGTTATGTAGCATGTGCTGTATTCTAAGTGAAGGTGAAGGAACAGCTGCTACAGAATATCCTTGAGTCCATGAGCAAAAATTTGAGAAATGTAGCTGTAGCTGTCCCATGGTAATTTGAAAACAAACTATGAGAAGACAAGAAGCCTCAGGAAAATGTATTTAAAAAAAATAAAAAATTGAAGTACTGAAAAATGTTTTGTGGAAATGGCAATACTTTGTAGCAATATTTCAGGTATTCATTTTTTTCTAAAGAAAAATCACAATCATTTGTGAATTGTGTTTTTCACAGCTATGGCAATAAAATAGAAATCTTTTGGACTTTCATTAAAAAGTGGGCTGACCAAAACATTTTACATATTATATAGTATAAACAAGGGTATGTTCTATACCCTTGTCTAAAAACATCCAAAAAACACTCACCTGGTTGTATTTCTATCTGTGATAGGTTTTTATCTTTCTCTGTAACTGCCTGGCATTCTGGTTTCAGTTTGACTCTGTTTTGTTTGCCTTCCTGGAACACACAGTTGATGAAACATAAAAATAGTGAGTTTGACTTGAGTTCACTGTTCATTGGAAGTTTTATGCCTACCACACATTTGAGAAAATGTTTCCTTGTCTCTTTGGTTCACTGCATTTTACCACATATTTCATTACTGGTACAGATAAGCAAACCCTTAACTTTGTTTTTAGAATAGAGAGAGCTCCAAGGTACTTTAAAGACTTCGTGACCAGCTGAGAAATGGGAAAGGGCCATTATTATTGCCAAGGCTTACAAAATATAATCTCACTTTGCATTTTTCCAAAATGTAAAAAGTTTGTTATAGACATTATAGAAAAGGTACCTATTGGGGATGGTCATTTGAAGGCTGTTGAGTCTTCATCTTTATTAATACAGTTAATCATAAAGAATTTTTGCAATTCCTCTTTCTGAAAAGGTTTTATTTGGTCAATGAAATCCAGGAATAGGGTTCCTTTACAGTGCCCTAAGGCTACTTTGAAATTATAGTTGTGCCCCAAATGCATTATTCTTAAAGAAAAATTGTCTCCATGTATTTTTTTTTTTTTAATATTTGCTTTAAATGAAGCACCTACTGGATCAATTACAGCTGCTACTTTCCTAACATGATTAGGATTCTTCTCTTTGAAAAAGCTGATTTGTAATAAGTGGGGCCTCTGAAAAAAATAATATATAAATATTCAAAAGATGGAAAGCTCTACTAATGCTGAGCCATAAGCAGATCTTCAATTAAATAGCAAGTTTTAAGTCTGTTTTGTTAAAAGGAGAACAAAAAGTATCATCAGAATCTTCAGTGTGATGTTTACCAAAACTAATTTTGAACTACTGAACTCTTAGAGAAAGGATGCCATGGGAGGCCACACCACTCTCACCTTGTAGCAGACTAAACTCAGCTGAGTACTAGCTATGAGAAATGCAGAAAAAAGATTTTTTATTCTATGCACTCAGTCTAGGAATCTATCTTGTATTTAGCTACCCAACATACACAGCACAGACACAGCTGAATCTAGGTATCTTGGCTGATACAAAGACATGGAGTTAGAGCATTTAAGTTATCTCTTACATTAGGCATCACCTAAACTGGAGGTTCATACAGTATGTCTTCATTTGCAGTCAGACAGTGTTTGGATGCCCAAGAAGTATGGGATTAAAAAAGATTTTAAAATGTTCTGAATAGTAGTGTGCTTACAGAAAGATGAAGTCTTAAAATTTGAGTCTTACAGACCGAAGTCTAATTTTGGTATCATCTCTTGTGAAAGGTGAGGCAAGAGGGTGGAGAAGTAACTGGTCAAGGAGCATCTACTTCAAGGCAGGAGTTACAAAGTGCAAACACTGTCATCTCTGCTCAGGCTGGCATAGCAGAAATAGGCAGAATAATAGCACTTTTTGTCTCGTAGATGATAATGGGAGAATTGGGAGAGTATATATATTAAAGATTAAAAAGAGCTCAGATAGTAAGCTAATAACAAGAATTAAAAACTGCTCCAAACTTACAACAGCACCCATTGTCAAATATGAACTGGTGAGGTGCCTGCGGGAATGGTGGTATCAGATCATGCTCCCAGTGATCAGCCCATACAGATAAAAATAAATATAAAGCTAGAATGAGACATTTTATTTATTAAAGTGTAAACATCCATGGCTAGCCCAAAAAAGTCGGTGTGGTCTTTTTCAAACTTCTTTATATTAGACTAGATTGCCCTGCCTTCTGTGGCCATCCTGTATAGGTCAGTTTGGGCTTAGATTGTTTTTTGTTATGGAGGTTACATTTTGGTTCTCAGAGAAGCTGTGGTCCTGAAAGGGAAAACAAAGAGTTGATCCAGAAGGAAGAAATTAATTTCAGAGACAAAGAAGCTGTCTGAGAAATGATCCTGCTGTGTAATGATTGATACTTCTTGTTTGTATAGCAATGGTGTTCGTGAACTCCATACAAAGTCCCAGTGTACTTATAACCTGCATGTCCACTTGATAACATAAATATGTGCCCATCAAAGACTCACGTAGTGGTGTGATAAGCACCATGCAAATACAAGTGTACAGCTTCCAGAGAGGGGCTGCCCAGCCAAGCTTCTGCCTGCCTGCATGGCCAACATTCCTATCACATACCTTTATAGTGTATGTCTGTGTGTGACCTGGTCACCTGAGGCTGTCTTTGCAATCAAAAGGAAAAAACAGAGACTTTGAGGGTGGGATATAGTTGGTTGCTTATGCCTAGAGGCATTACATTTTGGAGTGCCTATTTTATTGTGAAAGAAGCCCAGGGTTCACTAAGTCCATCTGGTCAGATGTGATCCATCACCCATGAGTGTCTAATTAGTCTTGGCTTTTACATACAGGTAGAAAAAAGTCAATCTCTGAGAAAATTTTCTGTCTAATTAGAGAAAGAAGGAAAAGAATAGTTTGGTTACTTCAAATGTATTCAAAACTTCTGCTGAGTAAACCAGACTTCAAAGTATTGTGTTATTTATTTAAATCATATTCTTCATACCCATTTTTTCATCCAGCATCTTCTTCTGGTATTGTCATGGAGACCAAGGCTGTTAATGTCATGCAATCCTATAATATATATAGATTGAGTAATACATCTCGTAATTCAGAAGGCCAATTTTATACAATGTCTCAGTCCTCACCTCACGAAGCAGAACTATAGCTGTATCTTTGTTGTCAGCTTCAAACTTTGGACATTTAGTGGGTATGCCACTGGCAAAACTGAGCAGAAAGATTTAATACTTAAGATCACTTATGCATGTTCAATATTAATTTCTTTAGCAGAAGAAAAAAACCCAATGCACTGCAGTGAGTTTGTTTTGGTTGTAATAAAGAGTACAGTCCACGTAATCTCAGTGCACAGAACAGGAATGTAATTGGCAGCTACATAATCAGCCCAAAGTGTGCTCACTGGGATGGGCCAAATTCCTTTAAGAACCCGAATGAGATCTGTACAGCTTCTGCACTCAGTGTTTTGCTACTTTGCATCACAGAGGCTGACATCAATATTTTACATGAAGAGAAAAATGACAGAAACTCATGTTGCCAGTGTCCATCTGTGAAGCATAACACAGATTTATATTTTTAATTAAAGCATGAAAACACATTTTTGAAAGTCCAGCTCTCACAAACACTTAGATGTACAGAAGAGGTTGCTTTTGTGGGTAGCCCCTGCAATTTCAGTCAGACTGAACACAGCCCAGTTCTAATAAGGGTAAGTAATAGATGGGAACTTGAGCTCTGGGCATGAATAGTGTGGTCTCGCATGTCAGCTTGAGGTGATTTAAGACAGTACTGCTTCAGATGTTTGTTTGAATTTGCAAAGCAAAGGCACATTGACTGTTTCCTGTGGATGTTGCTCACTCTCAGTGAAAAGTCCACTCACATTTTTTTAAAAATCCTTTGGTGGTGACTCAGACAAAGCTAGATGGCTTTGAACTGATAAAGCACTAACTCGGGCCATTGGCTTGACTCAGACATAGGACAAGTATTCTCAGGAAAGAGGCAATAAGAATGAATCTTGGACAAAAACTTAAATCACTATAACTGCAGAAGCAAGACATCAGACATTCTAAGTCACACCATCTGTATGTCAGGGCTATTTCCTCTTCAGTGATGCAGGTATAAGAGTAATCCACTGCATCATTTCCTCTTTTACCTAAAACATAGACATCAAGGACAAAATCCAACAACTCTTTTGCTGCTCTACCATAAAAAAAATCAAATTTTCTATGACAGTACTTAAGACTTCGAGTACACTATACAGCTGGAAACACTGTTCAGCCACTGCACTGATTTTATGCCAACATACCTGATATAGTTGAAGATGTCCCTGCTCTTCACAGGGAAGAGTGGACTAGATGACCTTTAAAGATCTTTTCCAACCTGAACTATTCTATAATTTATGATTCTATGATTCCATAGATATCACGTGTATGAAGCTGTGCTTTAGAAAGGGTGGAAAACAAGCTACTCTCTCCCTGGAGAATCCAGGTACTACTTAGGATGTACCATCTAAACTCGTATGTTCCAGAAACAACCATTCACTGTCTTTAATCCTGCTTTTAATTCACCCAACTGAAATATATTAAATATGTGTATTAAAGGGCATGAGGTATACAGAGCATGAACAACTGAGCATTCACATTTGTAGACATGTTTATCATTAGAAAAGCATAGCTATGTTTTTCTTCTATTTAAACAATGTGATCAGCATTGTAAAAGACTCTACACCAAACTGCGTAAGTTCTGTGGACAGGATGAACTGAAAATCTGAGGAGATTATTAATAAGACTATAAACGTGAGAAGAAAAGTTGGTGCTACTTTGTTTTTGCAGAAGAGGCACAGATTCTAGGGATGAGTATATTCAGTTATGTTAACACTTCTCAAGGTCTTTAAAAAGATTACCAGTACTTACAATATCAGAATGCCATTGCTGTGTTTCCAGCTTGACAGTCTTACAAACCTTGTGCAAGTTTCATCCAATGTATATTCTTTCCTAGTGATGGAGCTTGATTCAACCTCAGCTAAATATTTTCCTTACCGTTCTTTTACTTACATGCTAGAGTGCACATTTTCACTTTGCAAACAAATTATGAATACTCATTCTCACTTTCTGATTAAATTGCATAGGACTCTCAAACTGTCATAGAGAGAAGTCCCAAGTCTGATTTGGGATTCTTTTATAGAAAGCTTTAAGAAGCAGCACACCCGCACTGCCAGCTCCTTGGCTGGTACTGATCTGTGAACTGTGATGGTTTTAACAGACCTCTGTTCCTTAAAGCCATCTGAGGCCTTGTCACATACCTTCCAAAATGGATGACTATGAGTTAGAATTATGAATGCTCAGCCAATTTACATAGGCTTTAAAACCTAGCTATTTAATTTGGTTGCCTAAAGGTAGGGATATTTATTTTGGCTGAGTGATCTAGGGTTATAAAAAAGGAGATTAAGTAAGATCATATTGCCCATACAGTGTTATGACCACACTGAGAAAAATACACTCCACTCAGCAACATCAGAAAGAATATAAATTCCTGTGTGAATGGCTGTGTTTTATGGTGTGAAATCCAGGTAACTTACTGCAGTGCCAGAAAGATGGCTCTGATGATAAGCTAGTCCAATAAAGTTAATTCTGTAAACTAATATTAAGTAAAAAGTACTGTTAGAAATACATAAAGTGCTTTTTCCCTCTCTGTCTCCTGGAAAGTCTGTCCTCCGGCAGACAGCTATGCACGCTGTGCAGTTCATCTGTCTGAAAGGACAGCTGATGTCACCTCCTGGCCAGCTGGCAAGGTGTTACTATGCACACAGATGCCAGCACATTCCTCTGAGAGGGAAAAAATGAGACAACTGGCACCTGTGACACTGATGTCCGTTCAAACATTTCCCTGTTCATGTCATTTAAACTGTAGTGGAAGAGCATAGTTAGGGTCTCACTCCTTTGCTGTAAACCCCTTGCCCGGAAAACTTTTTCTTAAAGGCAGTGAAAATGGCACACTGAGGCAACATGGTATGGTTCTTCCCATGCATAACCAACCAGGACTAGAAACTCCTTGGAAAAAGGAGTTAATTGATGAATTCCTAGGGACTGACCTGATAGCACATGGGAGCAATATTAAAACATAGAGTTCGTGTATATCATGTAGGCTGTGATATATTTTCTTCTTTTATTGAGTATAACTAAAGCAGTGTCTATTTGAGGAGAGCCCTTCCTTAATTAGCACATAATTAACAGCACAATGGGAAACAGGATTGTCAGTATTAGTGGTCTGGTACAAAATGCATTATCATTCCATATTTTTTGACCTCTTCCAACTTTAATGCCCTCTGTAAAGATGCATTAGACTCAAAATATATCCACTACTGAAATAAATCTAGGGACACCTGTGTCCCAGAGCCCTTCATATATTTCTAATACATAATAGATAGAAGCTGGCAAATGAAAGACAGTGCCTGAGGCTTCTGAAGCTTGAACTAAGCCTGGTTTTTATTCCATTTATGTGAGAAATCCTAATAATTATCACGTACAGGTTGAGAAGGCCTGTGCTGGGGAAAAAAACCCTAAGAGTGCCTGACAACTTCAACCAAAGATAGTAGCTTGAAATCAGAACTACCTACAACCTTTTACAGCAATGATTAAACATTTTAGATTACATAAATTTTAATATGGACGAAATATATCAATGGCTTCTTAAAGTTTTAAAGGGATCATTTTATTTCTACAGAGACACACAATTCATAGCATCTAAAATCTTAAGTAGCTATGCATTTTTGACAAAGATTCTAGCAGCTCCAGGGAATTTTCCCTGCTCTTCTCTGTTAACCAGGGTAAGTCACAGTGGTAATACCAATGGGTTATGGTGTATGCACTTGAACAATGGCATTGTATCTTCTGAACCATGGTGTACACTCTCCTGATGCTATGCTTCTCCCTCTCCTGTGCTGCTACTCTGCTGTAGATGTATTTCCAGCTATAAGCTAGCAGAAAATGTAGAGCCTCTTTAATAAATGCCAGTCACCTCACATTTTCTCTAGTCTAAGAATATTCACAGAGGTGGTTACAAAAGATATGTTGATGTGTGTGAGCCACTGCACTTTCTTCTAAAGATGTAAAAAAAAAGAGAGTGGTTGCAGGAACCTCTACCTATTGATGATAATCATGGTCTCAGGCTGTGGCACTTGTTTGAAAATCGGCTTATCCCTTGACACAGTGGTGTTCTAAACATCACAACATGGTTATACACACCCTGTTTGGCCTAATGAACATCAGTTATTAATCTCAAGAACACCCTGCTAAGAGCACAGGACATTCAGTTGTAAGACACTGTTTCTTATTTTTTTTGACTTCTG
>NW_008580725.1:15665-17124 GCF_000691845.1 Merops nubicus | reverse complement strand
CCCGCTGCGCCCCCCGGCCCGCCCTGGCCGGAAACGAGCCCACACGCATTTCAGTAATACAGCTTTTAATCAATTTTAACAAGATTTTAGAAAAATGCGTATCACAATACAACGTTATTATCATCCAAACGCTGGCTGCAGAAGTTCAACTGAAGTCAGGTTAAGGCGAATGAGCTGAGAGACTGCTGAGAAAATAACCATTTCCTTCAAAGTGATGAATTGTATAAAAAAAAAAGTTGTTTTAATTCAAGGGAGAGAGAATAAACCAAACAAATCTCCTATTGTGAAAATTTTTGAGGTTAAAGTCTGGTCATTGCCCAGTTTCCAACTTTAAATACTTCTTAAGTTAACTAGAACACTCGAACTGAAACAGAACATCCTCATGTTCCTCAAATCTTGTCAAAATGTTTCATTTCTTTTGAAACAGATTTTAATTTGAAAATGTTCACGGATTTGGTATCATTTCCCATCCAGTGATAACTGAAAACCAGTATGAACAATATGGGAATCACTGGTAACAGTTATAAAAAAAGGAACCATGAAGATGGATTTAGTTATTCAAATTATGTGAAGCTAAGCCCAGTAGCAACATCAGTGTAAACATAATCTGAAGTGTTTGAAACCAAAAGGTCATGTTACTGAAGCCACCATCACAGAAGAGTGCTCTGGAAAATGAGCCCAAAATCCTATCTGGAATGCTGCAAAGCAAGTCCCCCTAGGGCTGGCCTCAAGGTGATTATTTTAGAAGTCACAGCCTGCCAGCCTTAAGCCGCTACCAAATCTCTGGGGGTTGTGGGATATTTATTTGTTATCTAGACAATGTAAGATTTGAAAATAAGGCAGAATGTTTTATTCAGTTATTTATTGGTAATTTATATGCAAGATACTGTTTTTCTCTCACGCCCTGTATAGTTCAGGAAACTAAATTTCAACATCCCAGGTGTATTGCAGGAAAGACACAGGCTGTGGCTGTTCAGCTGCTCTTTCTTCTTGCCAGTGACAATTGCTCATTAGAAAAAATTAAAAGAACAGACGATATTAGGTGAATCTTTTAAAACAGATTATGAAAGGAGGTCTCATTCATCTGAAGGACCTGTTGGTAAATTTAAACTCCCAATAAAATGGTAGTGTTGGCAGCAGCACAAGCACTATGGTATCAGGTCAAGTAATAAAAAACCTTCCGGTTCTGATGAGTGCTCACTTCTGCTGCCCATCTTCTGGACTTCTTTAAGATTCATGTAGTCACGCTACTGCATGTACCCAACTTCAGTGTCACACATGACAGAGGCCCCAGCTACAGTAATGACATACAGGAGTTGTTCTCAGGTGTCACTCTTGAATAATTAGTGCCAATACAGAATTTGCAAACACAATTCCCTAACTAAAAATGTGCATTTTAAGTATCTTAAAGAACAGGAGACAATTGTGAATGACTCTTAATCTGTATGCTGACCATCTC
>NW_008580725.1:7049-15634 GCF_000691845.1 Merops nubicus | reverse complement strand
CCTGATTGAGAGGAAATGGGCATACGCTGTGGCAGAGAAGGTTTAGATGGCATATTAAGGAAGAATTTCTTCACTGAGAGAGTGGTTACGCACTGGAACAGGCTGCCCAGGGAGGTGGTGGAGTCACCATCCCTGGAAGTGTTCAAAAAACATGTAGATGTGGCACTTCAGGACATGGTTTAGTGGTCATGGTAGTGTTGGCTTGACGGCTGGACTTGATGATCTCAGAGGTCTTTTCCAACCTTTATGATTCTGTGATTTAAAAGGCAACATGAACAGCAACACAATTTCTTTTTCTTCTGCTGTGTAAAAAGGATTCTGAAGTGAAGTCAGTTTCTAGAAATCCCATCCTTCACTGAAAAGAACAGCAATAAGAAAAACAGTTACCACCATTCCCAACCCCATAGGAACATTTTTACTGGGTCCAGACCACTGCACTTGGCCATTTCTTGTGAAAGTGAGCAGGGCATTTTCTTCTGAGAGATGCTGATCTTAATCATTGTTTTTTCTCTGGAAAAACAGAAGTTCCTCAGTAGAGAAATGTCTCTAGACAAGTATGCTCGAACACGACACCTGCTTAACCCCATTCCCACACAACTGCTGCTCCTGATCCTCAGCTGCTTGGGAATGTACTTTAAGTTTGATTAACCACTGTTAAGTGAAGTTATTTGTGGACAAGTTAAATGCATAAAAATGTCACCTCATTTTAGCAATCACAGCCTGTGCACATCTTATTAACCATTCTTCAAGCACATATTTTGCTAGTTTCATTTCCAACTTGTGGAGTTGCAGTATTTGAAGTTCCTGAGGATACAGCTGTTATGCTGTGAAATTTGGGCTTTCGGAATCAGGTGGCAGAATTAAAAGCATTTAGAATTTCACCCTTTTTACATTAGATCAATGTGCTGCCACTGACTGACTTACAGAATCCAGGTATATTTTACCATCTTTTCAGAAACTTCTATATATTAATAAGAACTAAAGATAAGAATAGACAACTTACCTGAACACTGAAGCATTTTCCACTCTTCCTGAAACTGGTCTCTTAATATTTTTATTTTCTTTATTTGTTCTTGGGTAGGAGGTAGATAAACTCCAAAGTGGGGTGTAGAAGCACCCACTAATGCTTTGGCTACACTTTGCATTAAATTTATCTCTGTGTCCTATTTAAGAAGAAATAAAAGATACTCCTGGAAACCAAACTTTGTTTCAGTAATACATGGAAACAAAAAGCTTTTGTAGTTAAGTTGCTAATATTAGTAGAAAGAATGAGCAACTTTCAATTTCAAATACAAATGTGTAAAAATGGAAATTTTTCTAAAAACCAGAATTTAAAATTTATCTCCTGTGAAACTTCTTTTTTTCAATTAGAGGAAGAATCTCAGTTTTCATTTTATGACTGAAAAGAAATAATGCTCGGTTAAAGACACAAAATGTTAAGAGGGAAGGGGAGCATGGAGCTTGTTCACTTCATGGATCATTTTCTGTTGGCAGAAAATAGGGATAAATTTTGCTTCATCAAGAAGTGACTTTTTTGGATGCCTGATGACATTCTGCATCAATACAATTTGTTCACAGAAATTATATTCTGACTTGTCAATAGTATATGGAGATTATTAACATTTCTTTGGAAGACTATTTTAAGAGACAGAAGTATTTTTTCAACTATTCTAAAAAGTGAAGCACGTGCATTAGAAAATCCCCACATGTTACATAATGCTATTAGGCAGCTACCTGCAGACTACCAATAATCAATGATGTTTTCAAAGATATATGCCTAACTTCCTTTTTATCTCCAAGTTTACATTTCAGAATATCAATAATTCTTTCCATTCCATACTCCTAATTAGTAACGTGCAAACACACTATTTTTACAGACTGGATATCAATGTAGAAATTATTTTAGCTTAGACAATTTACATATGGGCAATGTGAATTAAAACATTTGAGAAGTCTACAGCATAAAGCATGTAAAAGTTCACTTAGCTGGCAGCTTAATGAGTAGTATGTCTTTATTGGGTACTTGCTGGGAAACAATAAAATTGCATATGTGAACAATTGTGCCTTCTCATAAAGAACTAGAAGGCTCAAAAGCAATCAAAAAAAAAATCAGAAAAAGCAATCGACAGTTACTCTTTCATGGAACACACAGAGAAACTGTGTTATTCACACCCATAGGATGCTGCCAAGCCAAGAGTAAATTGAGTTCTTTAAGGGATTAGACAAAATCAAGGAAGATGTGCTCACTGGCACTTATCACACACTGGTCTGGATACAGCCTCCCACTTCTTAAATTTAGAAATCCTTAATGTGGTACTGTATGGAGACAGTAAACTAGGGGAAAAGCCACATATTCTTTATTTCCTTTCCCATGCTCTCTGTCAGAAACACACTGCTGGGGTAGACTGGTCCTCGGTTATTAAGTTCACTTAAAGTATATGTGCTGTTTTCACTTATTTTCAGCATGACAGAAGTCATGTGTGAGCAGGTACAGCATGTGACCAAGAACAGGCACTCTGAAGTACCCCAGCTGAGCACCACCTCTTACCTCCATCACTGCAAGAATTCGTGACTCAGCTAATCCTTGTAGTAGGGCAAAAAGCAGAGAAATTCCACTTATCCCAAGGCTCCTGTTTGGTCCAACAGCTATTACTGTCAAGTTAGGTTGATAACTATATGCTACAGGAAGAATGAATCCAAGTACAGCAGAGAAGAAGTCATTTCCTTCACCATCCTTTAAAAACAATAACAAACTGTTTGGCACAAATGTAAACCCACAAATTCCCAGGCAGAAAACAAACAGCAAGTAGAATCTCAAAGGGCTTTTGGTTAATCTAGGAAACAGGATAGTAATCCATTTTCACAGCAGTTTTTATATTAAACATGCAGATTGTTCATATTTTCCTTTGTGTTTTTGCACTGTAACTCTGCCTTCTTGAAGAAGATCTACAGTAGCTACTGAAGGTTTCCTCAAACCTATGCATTCTAATACACTCTCTAAAGACCTGTGAAGAGTACTCTGGCAAGGGTAAGAAAAGGAAATATTTGCAAAGGTCCAGATTGCAGTGAGAAGTGTAATTCTCAGTGTCATTTTATGAATTTATAAATATATTCTATTATTTCTGCTATAAAAGCTTTTCTCTTATGTTGTTTCCAGAAAGTGAATCTTACCTGTTTCCAGTTTAGAGAAATATAGTGTTTGGAGCTAGTCTTTCCAGACTGTTCTTTCTCACAAATATGTATGATGAGTATTTTTCTGTAAATAAAAACCACATCCATGTATTTAACCAGCAACTTCCAATGAGGTAAGATGTTCTGTTCTTTCATCATTCTGTAAATACTAACTCATGACACAGGAGCAAGTAACTATTTGCATTAGTACATGCCATAATGTAAACACCAATTAAAACTGAAATCCTTCTTAAGGTATTTTAAAAAAAGAGTATTAAAGACTATGAGGAATTTACACATAAGAAAAAGGGGAAGTGACAAAAAAAAAGTTACAGGTTAAGTACCAATGACTTTCAATAAGGAACTCAGCATAACCCCTATGTACCCCCTGCAGTCATAGGGAGGTACACACTATATAATTGTCTTCTTTATTACTTTGTCTTTTCACTGTTCCATTTTCAATAAAATCTGCATTTCAATTAATATAGAAAGGTTATACTTCAAACCTCCCACTAAACTCATAAGGTGGCACTTAGAGATAGCAGTTTGTCTTCACAGACATATTTGGGGATGTTTTGTACTTTGTCTAAAGCTAAATTCAATGAACACCAGCTCATGACCGATTCCTTAGCGCAGATCTCATCATACACGTGGACACTCAGGAACATGTATAAAGCTTTTGGGAATTGACTCCCTGAAATGAAGAGAAACCTCACCCATCTTCTGTGTTTGGTATGACTTGCATGTCTCCAACAAATATACAGAGCACTCTGGAGAAAGAGCATACACACACAAGTAATTTTTTTCAGTTAGTGCAATTTATTTGAAGAGTCTGCATGTAGATTAGATGCATAAAGAAAGAATGTATATTGTTTCTGAGCCTGATCCATAAGAATTATGAAGAAAATACTTTTATGACAGCTCAAGTTAACTCCTTTTGTCCCGCCAAATACTGGGAAGTAAAAACAAAACCAAGAAAATGTCCTCAGGCCAACAGCAACTGAAACCTGACAAAGAAATTGTGGGCTAGCACAGCAGTCACCCTCACAGCTGCTTCGCCTTTGGTAAGGCAAAAGGTTTTTGCTGGCATATATGATATTGTCTGTAGTACATACTGAAAATGGTATTGGTTTCACAATTAAGGTTTCAAAGGCAGTTTACCATATTTAACATACTTTTATTTTTATACTTTGTCCAAAGGCCCCAAACGCAAGAGACACAAATTCACCTTTGAAATCCCGAAAGAACAGAATATCTTAGTGCAACAGCAACAGAAACAGCAGCTGTGGGTGATTCTGTAAACCCATTGCATACCTGCAAAATATATTTTTCATTCAGAATTAATTAATGCTGCACAAGATCATGTCACTTCTTATTTTTAACAGCTGTGTTTTTCTTGTTTACATGTACCATTTAAACAAACCTACAGCCACATAAAAGGGATCTTAATGATCTATCATAGTAGGGCTAAGAAAATTATATTTATTTTCTACAGAAAGGCCATGTTTCATTATTATGCCAAGAGCTGTTCTCTTACTACAGAAGTATGGTGCTGTGCTGAAAGGCAACTGTAAAAATAGCTTTTGCAGGGGAAGGTCATCTTTACTGGTTCTCTTGATTATCTGCTGATTGGATACACTCAGAGTGCCAGTAGGCAAACTGCACCAGAAAAAACACACCCTATGAAAAGGAGATTCTCCCTCAATTCTTATTCTGACTCTTTCTTTAACCTTTCTTTTCTGGAAAAAACAATGACCGTATTACTCAGTCAAACTTTCAGTGTTCATTTGTGTTGTGCAGTGCTTTGAACTCCACATGAAAGCTAAGGAAAAACACAAGGCATGCACCTCTCCTCACTCCTCTTTGCATCTGTCAACACAAAAAGCTCAGCTTAGCATCTGCAATTCATGAAAGGGTTCTATTTCTTTTTGCCAGTTACTTTTTTCTTTCTTTAATCTATTTATAGGCTCTGCTAGCTGTATGTAGAATCTACAACATTAAAAATCTATCCCCAAGATCTCCCAACAGCAAGAAGGTGGCTTACAAGAAAGAGGCCATTCTGGCAGTTATTCTTCCTCACAGACCTAGTACTTTAAAGAGAGCTTTTCAGTCAAAGGCAGAGACTGATTAATTATGATATAATATTCTTGACTTGTTTGCAGTTTTTCCTCTTTGCTTCTCCAAGTTTTTATACATAAATACAAACATGCAACCTCTAAGCCTGACTCCTTTTCACTCCTGACCCTGCAAGAATCAAAATGCTGAATTAGAATGACTCCGTTCAGAATCACGGCTTCTATCTGGTGTGCACTTTGCATGTATACATCAAAAGGTTACTGAGAGTAAAACTGTGGTACAAATAATGGCAAGCAGGTGCAGCTGCACATGGGATGCCACCTGGAAATGAAGGGTAACACAGAAGTAACCTCTCCTAAAGGCAGAAGGCAAAACTGTGCACTGAACAGGAAAGTTTCTGACATTTCTTGCTCAGATTTCTGGCTGCTGCTCACTGGTACCTGATACACCAACGTCTGCTCCTTCACTGGGAGAGTGAACATCTGGCTCACCTCTGTGTCCCAGAGTGATGAGAAGGTTCCTACTGACTCATGTGCTCTAACTGCAGAAAAGCAGGGCAGTCTTGCCCAAAGATCGTGAGAAAGATGTCCTGGGCCAACAACTATCCCAAAATAGTTGTTTTCTCACCTTTCATACTCACTCTCTAGCTACACACATTCTAGCTGAGTGGGGTCATGAACCACACAGTAACTAGTATCTAGCCAACAACAGAACAGAAGCAGAAATCAGGAATCCCACTCTCATCCGGCCCCCCAAGATCCAAGCAGTTTATTCTTACCTCCTTCTTCAGTATTTTATCTAGGATGGCCAACATACTGCTAAGGGACAGCAAAGTTTTGTCTTCTTTCACAAGGTCTGCAAAAAAGTCACTGTAAAATAAATTATATTAAGAAAAACTAGATTAGAGGCAATAGCACTTTTGGAGAGGCCATGATACGGTACTTGGCAGTTAGTATTGACAGGGTATGTTTTGTTTAGGTGCTACACATCAAAGCCCTAGCTCTAGCAGGAAGATTATAACACTGTTGCCTGACAGTCTTGAGCTCTCTAAACCTGTCTCCATTCTGCACTGCAGAGAAACTAAAAAATGTCTAATGATATTCAGGAACAGAGTTCTGTCAAAATCAGACTAAGACAAAAAATTGGTCTTCTCAAATGAGAGTACTTTGGTATTTTTTTCAGCTAAAAGTGAATACACAGCTTTAAGGCACCATCCTAGCAAAATCTCTTTCTAAAGGAATACATTTACACTAACCAATCTATCTCCATTGAAATAATTTTCTCTAGAAGTACTCTGATTAGTTCTCAGGGATAACCCACACCAGTATCTTTGTGTTTCAAAGGAAGAAACTCTGGCTACAACTGAGCGAACTATGGCCAAAAAGCTGACCCTGGCAGAGACAGAGGTAGGTGACAGCTTGTGCAGAGACCTCTCATCATTATAATTATGCTGAAAATTAAATAGATGGGACCAACCTGACAAGAGCTTTTATTTCAGTTTTGTCCATTTCCTTCACCAAATGAACAGGTACAGGGAGAAAATGTGCTGAACTTTTAGAGTCAGATGTTGCTGTTCTGATGGGAGGCACAGGAACTAGAATATTTTTCATGTGCAGTTCCAAAAAACCTTCTACTTTGACAGTTTCATTGTTAGTTACATTGGATTCAGATTCTGCAGAGGAATCTGGAGTAGCCTTCTTCAGTAGGTGTGATTTGGTACTTATAGTTTGTAAAAATGATGTATCTAGAGAGGAAAAAAAAAAAGTGGAGATTCACCTGGGCTAATTCCTGAGCAGTGTGTTAATATTTGGTTACATTTATTTACAAAACAGAGTACATAAGTATTCATAGCATGCATATTAATGCTCATGCACTGGCTACAACATTTCCTGCCACAGATGTTATTTTTCACTGCTGCTATATTTGTTTTAATGTAGTGGAAGGTCATAGATTATAATAAATCTTAGGCAAATACTTTTGACACAGGAAACAGCAATAAAGATATCAGAAGTGCTATAATTTGGCATGATGTTTCCTAGCTTCAGAAATTCTCTTCAGACCAGATGAGGATGCATATCAAGTCACTTGATTTATAACTGATAGGTCAGGTATTTCAATCCACTGCTGTTATTCTTAGTAATTTTGAATTTCTCTATGAATCCACCTACCAATCACATTTGCTTTAAGAATGAGAAGAGTAATTACCTTCATACATCAACCATTTCCAGTAGTGTTTATGTGCTGCTCTCACATTTTGAATAGACTCAACAGCACTATGAATGAAACAGGATTAACAGTATCAGAACTAATGAAAATACATAAAACATAGCTTACCTTAATGAAAAAGCAAACCCAAAATGTCCAACTGAAAATGAACAAGCTCTGGTCTCTTCCAAGAATGCAAGACAGAAAGGTAAAGAGAGTCAATGGGCAGATTGCTTGGAAAGACTAGACTAGAAAAAGTGAAGATGGTATGTGGTATTTGCACACACAGGGTGGAATCCTGACCCTGCTGCTGCAGGACACACCCGTGTGTCTGACATCAGGAAAAGCCACATTTCACCTGTCTGTCTTGGCTCTGTCAGAGGTTTTATCTACACAACCTAAAGATGTAATAAGATTCACTCAAAAGCAAGACTTGGTTCAGAAACCAAGTAACTCACATTCCCTACTAATCATGTTGAAGTCTTTTTTTTATTATCATCACTGATATTTGCAACTCTATAGGCCTGTTACATGAGCTATGACACACAAACATCATTCAGGTCATGTTTAATCCAGGACAACTCTGTTTACTTGGAGATTATATCACTCCAGCTCCTGAGCACCTTACAAATAATGGATAAATATGTTATCAACTCTCTAGTATTTAGGATGACAGCAACCTGAGATACTGTAGTTGGTAGAGGAAAAAAGAGGTGATACAGGGACTATGTGATATGCCAGGAGCAAAGCTTTAACTAACACAGCCAACCATTTTGGCACTGCCACCAAAATACATGAGGAGCATTACTGCTGGAGAAAAGCAGGAGACAATTATTGAGGTGGGAGAGAGACTGAGGACAGAAGATGGAGATGTGGAGGACAGGTCCAGAGAAACGCGCTGTTCAGGTGTGGCAGCAATTCAGGCCCAAGTGACAGAATGTTTTACTAGGTCAGGTTCACCACTGTGCAAAGACAATCTTACTGTCTCCAAAGAGAGCTCAGACCTGAAGTTTAATTATCTTGGTACAGCTCCAGAGCCAAGTGCTTGTGCGTGCCAGGCCTCAATGCTCCAAATTCCAGAAGCACAAGGAGTCCTCCAGACAGGCTCTGCACACACCAGCTCTCACTGACAA
>NW_008580725.1:4579-7018 GCF_000691845.1 Merops nubicus | reverse complement strand
AAAGGAAAGGGTTGCCTCCAGTCCTTGCTTAACTGCTGCAGCTCAAGTGGCTCTGGAGCCTCCAGAGCTACTCCTTGCAGTTACATACCTTCCCAAATACTGGCTGCTATTAACTGGCATTGCCTTGATTACAGCAGGATTATCTCAGCCTTGAGTGAGATGGATCTCTACAGGATAACAAGGCCGAAGGAAAAATGGCATAAAATTGTAAGCCATTAAGTTCTTGCAACTTAAAATAATTTCAGAAACAAAAGTATAAAAAAAAAAAAAAGGTATCTTGGGTGACTTTTTGGAAAGCAAATTATCCAAAGCAGAAAATAATGTATTAAAAAGCATCATATTAAAACTTTGCTTCAGCAAAATGTTAAAAGCATGCAAATTTTTAGTCTCTGTGATAAACACATGAGCTGCTCTAAAATTCTTCAGATGCTTACCTTAGACAAGGTGCCATTTCTCCAGTTATTTGAGGTAGAGGATCTCCAAGCAAAGTTTTTACAGTCATGCAGACTGATTCAGACAACGACTTTAAGTGGTATCCACCCTAGAAAGAGGTATTTTGTGTTAGTTGCATAGATGTTAGACTCCTTCCTGCACACCACCTGTAGAGCTGTCACATCCTCTGTATTAGGAGGGGATGCTTATTTGCACTGCAGCTAGCTGACAGAATATACCTGTAATAACCTGCTGGAGAGCAGGGTGATGGAAGAAGGGTCATCCAGAACAGAGGTCAAGTGAATCAATCCATAAACAGTGCACTCTCGTTGGCACTAATACTTCCACATACTTATTTCTCTGAAAAGCCACCATTTTTCTAAAGCTTGCACAGAGGTTTTTAAATCAAATATTAGTGTATTTAGTAAGGGCTCCATTACTAAGCAGGAGTATATTTAGGTTCAAAGTTTTTAAAACTCTCCTGGAATAAGGCATACTTGTAAAAACATTTGTAATTCAACTTATTCACCAAATACATTTTAATGAGTTTGTAACTGTCAAGAGCAGGAGATCAGTCAACTGTTCACATGAACTGAACAGATCTGTGGAGGATATGGGTTTTTTGAACAGTCACAGTCATTCTGGTTGGAAGAGATCTTCAAGATCATCAAGACCAACCATTAACCCAACACTGCCAGGTCACCACCGATGTCCCTAAAATGAACATATGCTCCTCTGCTTCCAAATTTTAAGTTGAAAAAAAATCATTTTTTAAGACATGGATTTCTTTTAGTGTATCAGAACGCTGTCAAACCTTAGCCACTTTTGCAATCCTGATTCTCAAAAGAAAGACAAAAGAATAAATTATTTTGTTACAAAGTTTCACTTCCTAGCTTCTATTTTGCCTTATATGGCTCTAGAACAAAGAGCCCCCCCGTGAGTACGTTTCCAAAGTCTTTACCTCTAGGATGACACACAGCTTTCCATCAGCCAGCTGCTTCAGGAAATGGGTAAGATGGGCAAAAACCTCAGGAGTGGCATTCATCTGACCCTAAATCAAAGAAAAGATTTTAAGAGCTAAATCCCTGAATCAAAAACACTGGTAAAAAAACCCCCATGCAATGTGAAATATATGAGTCTGAGATGGAGTACTGGAACACTTGCCTCTCATATCTAACAAAATGCTGAACTCATTGCTTTACAGGAGGGTGCAAAAACCACCACAGTAATTACATCTATGGGATAATTTGTCTTTAAATGTCTTGTTGTATATAATGAGCTGTGGGGGTCAGCTTAAAGATTCAAACATGGTTTTAGCTTGGTCAAAGTGCATTTCACCTGGCAAGCACAGGACATTTCAGAGGTAGGAATATTTTGCAAACAGATTTGTGACTGACAACACAAAGGCCACAAGTTACTTACTTCAGGGTCACCAATCCCAGAATCATATCCAGAGGAGACAATAACCAGTTCAGGACCAAACTGTTATAAAACAGAGAGAGTTGTAGCACATTCCTATGTCCTATTTTCAAATTTGTACTGGATTTCAACTGTGCCATGTTCAGCTGTTAGTTCAGCTAGAATATGAACACAAATAAATACTCTCCTTGAATAAAACCTACCCTTTTAAATTACCCTTTTACACTATTTTCATTCCTTGTGGAGAAGTTACAGATCTTTATGTTGAATATTTGAAAGCTAACATTCCATAAATACCAATCAGTTGATGAGGACATCAGTCACAACAGCAGAAATAATGTGTTAACTGTGCTACTGGCTATGACTGCATTTCCACAAAATATTCAATGGTACCTGTCTAAGTAGTACTTAAGAAGTAGTCTTTGGTTTTGCTATTCAAATAGCAAAGCAGTAAAAAATTACCTCAAAAGCCATTGGAAGCAACACGTGGAAAAATGCAGCAAGATAATCTGCATTTTCCATCCCAACCTGCAAAATGAGAGAAATACAGGTTGTATTTGCATGTTGGAATAACAAATTTTCTAAGGT
>NW_008580725.1:0-4548 GCF_000691845.1 Merops nubicus | reverse complement strand
TAGGAAAAGATAGTATCAAATATTGAAGCAACATTAAACAAAGTCCATTTAAGTAAAGTGCATAAACATCCACAATTAATAATTAAGTCATTATCAAGATATAATGAAGTGTCCACAAGACTTAGGAGACTCCATGAGCTTCAATTCTCTGCAGAACAAGGACGGATGCAATCACCTCTTGAAACACTTTCCGATTTGATGGCAGGCAAGACATACAAGAGAAAACAAGTACATGTGTGGGTGGTTTTTATTTTGTTTTGTTTTTTTAACATTCTTACATTCTGAGCCATATTTTTCAGCAGATTCCACTGACAGGAAGGAGCTACACTGTGCTAAGACATCTGCCAGGGCAGTGAAGCTGTGTGCTTCTCAGAAAGCATTACATAAAGCCTGAGACACAACGCCACTGCATTTGCTGCTTTGTCCCGTAAACAATACTTACCTTATTCCAAGGCACATTTATGTTAAAACCTTTTCCTTTTCCCTGACCCACAGCATCATAATCAGATTCTCTGAGTGATGGCCAGAATTCCTGATGTTCATAGCGATGCCAGGAAAAATACAAAACACTGAAAGATACAAAAAACAAATCCAACCTGATAGAAAGGTTCCAGATCGAACTTTATATCATGAACCTGGTGACTGTATTGACTGAGAGCAAGAAAACAGAATTGTCCTTTCTCCTTAGCTTTCTTAATGAACTTGGACTGTGGAACTTGGTATGCTAGGTCTGATGCCAAAATGAACCTAAAAATTAACCTGCTAAATATTTCTTGTAGCTATGCCATTCAGATGAAAGACAGGGCATTTTCAGAGGAGCAAACCTGTTTCTAGGATCTACTTCTGTGGCTTATCCGAAAACTAATATAAAGCTCGTGTATTTCATTCAACTACTACTTGAGTACTTTAACTGAGATTTAAGAATACAGAGAACAGGCCTATTACCTGAATACTGGCACAAAGAGATCTTGCTACTGGCACACCAAAATATGCATATTGCTCATTTTGTGTTTGTTATTCTTTAAAGTAGAACAGATTTACTTATTTCTTTACTTGTTATAAAATAGAGGGAAAAATCTAACAAAAAAAGCCCACAACAGACAGACTAAAAGAGCAAGAATGCTTTGTAAGGTTCTAATTTTAGAAATTTTAGAAACCTTCTCTATAGAGAAAAGCAATCACTAGCTAACATTAAAAAAAAAAGAAAATTTCTTCAAACCTTGGGTCCTCTTCAAATGTGTACTGAATTCCTTGCCCATGGTGCACATCCCAGTCAACTATTAGGATTCTGCATAAATCAGTAAAAGAAAACATTCAGTGGAAGGACTACAGCTTCTGGATCTAATGGAGATACAGATGAACAATGTTTTTCTGACCCATAAGGTACATGACACCCAGAAACCTCTAGACTTTCACCTAAACCAGCAGAATGTCAAACTGTTCTCTAAGGGCCATATGTGAGTAGGAAAAGCTTCTCTAGAGCCCAGCATGCACTCACCTCTGCAGACCATATTTCAGTTTTGCATATTCTGCAGCAATAGCAACGTTGTTGAACAAACAGAACCCATTAGCTGCATTTCTCTGGCTGTGGTGGCCTGGAGGTCTGAACAAAGTTTTATACAGTTACTTACAACAAGATATTTTGGTAAGAAGCAAAAAACTTTCTCAGACGTTTTCTTACCTTACTAAAGCCATTCCATTGCACACCTTCCCTGAGATGACAGCGTCCACCAGCTGCAAAGCTGCTCCCACGGCGAGTCTGGCACAGCGGTACGTGCTCTGAGAAAGAGAAGCGCAGGAGCTGCCACCAGCCGCTCAGCAGATTGCTTTGGACTGACCAGACACCACGTGCCTTTGCACCCCAACAGCAAACTGCCTTGACATGGTGCTACCTCACTGGGGTTATATGCAGGTTGTTGAAAGCGACACAGATGCCAAAGTGCCTTCTAGTAGGTTCCCCTGAGATCATCGTGTCCTTTGTAACGGTGTTCTCTCTGGAGCAGCTGAGAAACACGAGCTGGACGCACTGAACTGACTAGTGGAATATCATGGCAGCTTTGAAAATAAGGAATGAAACCTTACAGAAACAAGATAAAGACTTCACCTCCATTACCTGGCACAACACTTAAGAGCAACTACCAAAATGTGATTTGCAGGTCCCTAAAGGTCTACAGGGACACTAAGTGACAAAAATGGAGCTAAATTTGACAAGTGGGCTATACTTGCCTGACACAATTACAGAACAGATGACAGGACACTGAACCAGTTTAAATTACAGCATTATACTAAACCTGGAACAGATCACAATAATATCATAAATAAATGCAAGTCTACTTAAATAGCAAAAATCTATGGCAAACTTTCCCCTACTTAGAAAGTGCCACTCAGAGGCAGTAACACAAGTCTCTCCCAACAGAGGAAGCAGTTTAACTTACACACCGGGTGAAAGAAAAAAGCATCATAATTTGCAGAGACTCTTTTCAGTTCCTCTTCATTCATTGTCTGTGTGCTTTTTGCCACTTCCAAGTGTTCTGAACTGCAGAGGAGAGAGGTTAAGATAACACTTAACTAAGCAACTACATAAGGTGGGTTTTTTAAAATGCAAAGTGTAACGAAAAGTAATAGAATAAGTAGTAGAAAAAGGGGCTTTCTTGAGACAACACAAGTCCAATAGGTACTCTGGCATGCTAGTTGCAGGATATAATGAAAAAAATCAGAAGCATTATGAATGCAAGGGTTCTTGGATGTCTTAAGAATATGACATCCTTCTCACTTTGCCAGTGGAAGGAGCCTGCTTTCAAAAAAAGACACTCTTTGTTCAACGTACAGCAATATATTTTGTAATCCATGCTAGATACAGATATCATCCCAACAAGAACTGAACTAGGATTGTGAGAGCCATCTGAGTGTGAATTGTGACTCTGAGAATGTGCATCTACCCCCCCCTTGTTCTACAGGAAACAAGTATTTGAATGAATCCCTTACCAGGTGTGTACTAACTCTCCCTTTCCCCTAGTTCAAGAGTGTAGTAAATACTAAGGCATCAGTGTTCCCCCAGTTCTCTGTCACTGCTCTCCTGCCCTTGCTGTAGTGAGATGGAAGTAAGAGGCTGATGGCACCCACTCTCCCCTAATCCAGGATACAATGACCATGCATGTGTTCCTCTAGGTGGACAATGCCAAAGAGAATTTCACAACAAAATGAGACACACTGGTGCAGCCCAATGGAAACAAAGCTAAACAGTGACCTCAAAATGAAGGCTTTAACAGGAATAAAGCCACATGAACCTGAATTACTGTATCATTACTAGTTTAACTTCAGCAGCCTTGAAACTAACTGTGAATACAAAACATTTTTGTGAGAGTTGTAAATGGGTTTCAACCTAGAAGTGTTTTAGAAAGGAAAGAGCTCTGTTATGTCCAGCTTAGCTATGGAAACCGAGACCAGATTTAGTGATTTGTCCCCAGTAATCTAGCAGGAGCAACTCCACTGGAGATAGTGATCAAGCCTCTCCCACAATCAATCAGCAATGCTTTTAGTATCAAAATAAATTATACTGGTACAAAGCACTAACTGCATTCTAACAAACAAGCATGTTCTTAGGAAAAAAACTCTTCTGGAATCTGAAAATTTAAGCATGACTTAAGATCAAGCTATGGTTCTCTCCAGAGTGTCAGGACCCTGGGTGCATCCCTTCCCTCCTGGGGTTTGGCTGCTGGGTTCAGAACCAGCAGAGGTAGCACAGCTGGTCAGCTGGAAGCGACAGCCAAAAGGAGCCTCAGCAGAGGTTCCCTCCAAACAAACAGCTCTGCTAAGAAGTCTCAACAGGCATTCTCCCTCCTGACCTTGGCACTTGCCACCATCAGGCTTTCACTCTTGGCTACATCACAGCTGTGTTGTACAGCCACGGCTCTGTTGGGCCAACAGCCCTGCTCATCTGGACCTGGACCCAGACCTGTGGACTGACCCTCCAGCTTGACCTCAGACCTACTGTATCACTGTGGCTTTGCTGGGCAATCTAATCTCATGGTTGAACGTGGTCACCATCACTGAACCAGTGCCACTCCCCTCACTTGGCTACTGTGGGATTGTGCCCTTCCAGAGTCACTGTCTCTGCTGCTCTGTCCTCACACTCTGCTCCTGACTCCCCTCACCCTTCTGAGCTGCTGCCCTTGACACTCCCAGACACGGGAAGTGAGTGCAACAAGCAACATGCAGAATCATCTGCAGCCATTGCAGAATCATCACACTGAGGTGACAAATGCCAGAGCAGACTTCATTCCTATGACTTCAGAACAGGCAGCTTGCTGTTCCTTTTAACTCCCCTTCAGCCCCAGATTTAGCTGCAAAGTTTTACTGGTTTGTTCACTCCATCTCAAAGATGCTTGAGAGAAATGGGAGATTACTATCTTGCTAAAGAAACACACAATTTTCCACACTTCTTAAAGTCGTTCCAATTTTATCAGCATTTTACTCTTAATCCTATGTATAAAGCAGCATTCATTGCTTCAAAGACTGCTTCAAAGGCTGGAGGGGTGGGCACAAGCC
>NW_008580724.1:0-20346 GCF_000691845.1 Merops nubicus | reverse complement strand
GCCTCCCTGGAGCGCTGCCCGCCTCAAGACCCCGCGGCAGCGGGTAGGAGGTGGAGTAGGATGAGGAAGAGGATGAGGAGGAGGAAGAAGAGGTGGGAGCGTGGAGCCGCACGGGTGTCCGTGGCAGCATGTGGCTGGGGCGCGGTGAGAGCGGCGTCTCTTGTGTAAGGAGCGGGTGTGTGTGGGGGTGTGTGTGTGTGGGGGGGGCGGAATTAATCTGCTGTACTAATAAGAGCAAGGCATGAGAGATGTCCGCTTCTGAGAAAACCTGCGAGGCTTTAAATGTCTTCATCATGAACGGAATTAATAACAGCAGTCTAGCGTGGCCTTTCGAAAGATGGGAACACTTAAGATGGAATTAGTCTCTACACCTCTGGAGTAATGACAGTGCCAGATAGATCACTGGATGGAGCAGATAGTCCAAAAGCCTTGGAAAATAACACTGGGCAAGTCTAACGAGAGTCACTTTGTGTTTGTTTCGACTCTCTCCCTGCCTCCATCCTCTATAGCAGATAAAGTGGAAAAATATCCAGCTGAAGTCATGCATACTCTCAGTATCCCCTGAGCAATTTGCTGTTCCAGTTAGCCACCTGGTCTGTCCTTCTGTGTGGACTGCGAATCCCTCCAGTGCCATAGTAAACAGCAAGGGCTCCCTTACTTGAGAGGGAATAATCATCTGCAAGATTTCCAAGTCTTTAACAGGTATTAAATGAAGTTTCACTAGGAGTTGGACAGTGGTAGTGGTCATTCCTAGGAAAGCTGAGCGAACTATTTGTTGGAAGGGTACTCAGATGAAGCTGTTATTCATAGCCATTGCCGAAGTTGCTTGGAGAAGATAATGCTTGAAAAGAAAATTGGTTATCATCTGTCCTTGCTGAAGGAAAAAAAGGTGTTTTCACTTTTTTCTCCCAATTTTATCAGTACTCTGACTGTTAATTAAAATCTTGAGCCCTTGCTCTCACTTTGTAACTCCTGCCCTTAAATCCGTTCAGTGCCCCTGTTGTAGCTGGGTGCCTTCCCCTGCATCCACAGCAGGAGGGGGGTGCGGTCTCTGATCCTGCTGTCCACAGAGCTCTGTGCAGGAGGAGGAACGTGCTGTGGTGCTTTCACCCTCACTCCTCAGCATCTTGGAAGGTGGGAGGCCTGCAAAGGGCTTGGTCTGGCTGGGGACTTGGGTAGAGGGCATGGATGAAGCTTGTGCTTAGGGGGCTATTTTATTTGTGGGAAACTACACATCTTAGTAAAAGATGAAGTTGTCCAAACTTCCCCTGCTGCAGGAAGCTTTCTGTTTGCCTGACAAGTAGGAATGTGAAATATTGCAGTCCTGGTGTGTCTAGTCTCATGTGCTCTAGACAGAGCTTGAAAATGCTGCTCTAGGCTGATGGCAGTTGAACACCTGAGGGAGTGGCAGCATGGCTCACACAAAGAGGTTATCTCCAGGGTGCTACAGTAATGGCTTTTTCTAACGTAGCTGGGATAGTGACAGGTTATACTGTGAGGTCTGTCTAGTCAGAGCTGAAGCTGAAGAGGAATTAAAGTGCTTCAGGCTCTTCATGGGTGAGCTGAAAACTGGAGAAATGCTCCCGCCCCTTTGAAAAAGGAAATGTGAAAAGTAATCAGGAGTATAATTGAACACCCCCTCAGAGTGGTAGGGATGTATTTATAACAGTCAGCAGCTATATACATTTTGTTTTAGTTCTTTTACAGTACAGTAAGTCTTCCCTCACCACTGTTGCTAAGATACATTACCGTACTTCTGGGTAAAGCAATCCCAGTCAAAAGAAGTGTATAGTTTTCAAAGTATAGAAGATATAGCATAGCCTTCAAGTGTTCAAGAGAAAACTTGTCTCTTTTCGTACTGTTTGTTAAAAGTTCTTCTTGTCCTGTTTTCCACAGACCTAGATAAGTCTTGTAGTAGAAGCGTATCAGACAGCTGCTGCATATGAAATGGCTTATGTGTAACCTTACTGTCCTCCTATCACATCATCACAGCAGGGCTCGTGTTCATCAAGTAGTGTGTTGTGAGGTTCCTGCCTTTCCTCGGCTACCCAAGCATCTGATAAGGCTTAGACTGTGCCACGTGCAGGTGAGTAGTCCAAATGCATTTGCAAACAATGGCAGGAATGGGCCTTAAAAGAGCAGTGTGAACAACTGCTTTTGAAAGAAGACATTATGAAATCCTCCCAGACAGCTAAACATTAACTACATTCAAAAAGTTCCTCAGAAGGGAAACCATCTATATGGAGTGAATGCCACTACAGTCAATATGCACTTTTATTTCTCTGTGTATCACGTACAGAAAATAAATTAAATGCTAGAAGTAGGCACAAGTTTAAGTGTCTGTACTCCTTGTTTTCTGGAATTTTTGGAGAATCTCGTTTTCTGTTTTTTTTGTTAGTCCAAAATGTATTCGTTGAGTAAATAATGTAAAAAAAAAAATAAAAAAATCAGCCCCATTATTTAAAAAAAACCAAATCATCCCTTGTGGATAGGTCTTTTTTAATAAGTCATTTGTCCACATATAAATTTGCAGGTATATCTTGACTTTGATTCAACTTTGCATTGATTTAATTTGATGCTATTGTGGTGCCTTAAACCTTGAGCCACTTGACAGTGAATTAACGTATGTCTCTATAACATAACATTCCACCCCACTAATATTTACAGCATACAGTGCATCATAAAATTGCAACTTCTCTGTGTTATGGACATGGTATAATTAACTAAACTGGAAGGACAGTTGCTATATGGAGATGCTAAATCAGGACTTTTTTTGAATGGAGAAGGTGGATAAAGATGCAGAGGAAGTGCTGGAGCTGACCTGTGCAGAGGAACTCTGGATGGCTAAAAAGAGATCCTCTTCTTCAAAAAGGGCAAGCTGTTAGGGGACTGTTCAGACCAAGTGATTCTTTGCTGTGCATCTGAAGAAGCCAGGCTGACCTGTGCTATTGTTACATAGTGATAAGGGCAGATGGACACAAAATAAAGACTTCTAAAACTGCTTTGTCTGCTCTCTGTGTTCTTCCTGTTATCATAATCAATACTTCAGTTTTAAGAAGACTGATTTCTCTTTACTGCTAATTGCACACTGGTACCGAGGGAAACCCAGCTGGACTTGCAGTGTACAAACTTAATTTGCAGAATGTGCTGGCCTTAGGAGAAAGCAGATTTCGTTCTTCCTTGACCTGGCTTGGAAATGGTTTTCCATGTCTGTGGTCATCTTGCAATCAGTGTTTTAATGTTTTGGGCCCAATATAGTGAAATGTTGCTGATAAATCACATAACAGTAAACAATCTAGTGGCAGCAGAGGCCTCAAGATTTGTTGTGTATCTGCCAAGACAGTATGTCTTCAAAGGCAACAAACAAAAGAGCTGCCCTGTGGAATGAGAGATGTGTCACCCACAGAATCATAGAATTGCTTCAGTTGGAAAAGACCCTTAAGATCATTGAGTTCAACCGTTAACCCATGAGATCTACTCCAGTGGTACTGCTAGGGCTCTAGTAACATCTGTTCCAAAATGAGGGCATGGACAGTTCTGGGGCTTGTTTAAGGGCTGAGCATATATGCGCCACGTGTAGAGCTCATTCAAAATGAATCTTGTGACTGGAAAATATGTGGTTGGGGATGTAGCTGCAAATGTTTGGTGCTCTTCGTCTCTTTACTGTGGGTAGAGAATCTGTGGGTAGGACTATCTTCTTTGATCACTATGCACAGTTTTTTCTAAATGATGATGTAGCCTTTTGGCTACAGTTGAGCACGTAAGATGTTGAAGATCTGGCTGTCTTCTGTCAAGTTCCATGAAAAAAAAAAGCAAAATATTGTCCTTAGTTGCTGCTGAAGGCATATAATCACTGATAGAGCCTGGCTGAGCTGACTTCAAAAGTCATCCCAAGACTTTGTTTTATGTTAGAGGCTGTCTCCCAGCTGGTGCTAGGGTCACTATTTTGCATCTTCTCTCCTGGAGCAAGGTCTTCCACCCCAGCAAGATTTCACAAGATGAGAGTTTCTCTCCATTTGGAGCATGAGGCCTTTTCTCCTCTAGACATCACCATGCCCCAAAATGTTTTCTTTCTCCTCTGGCTATTCAAGTCCACATACAAAATGCTCTATCCCACATTACTGCCTTTTCTCTGACAAAGTGGTGTGTCAGCAGTCAAAAGGAAGAGATGCAAAAATAAGCTTGTTTTCTGTTTGTCCCAGTGCTAGAGCAGAGGGGCTGTGCAGAAGCCACCATCCCTCCTTTGTGGAAAGGAGTGAAGGCAAAGGCAGGAGAGGCAGAAAAACAGCTTCAGATCCAAGTGGCTCAAAGTAAGGCTTGCTAAGGCCTTCTAGGCTTAAAGGGCAGCACACAGCAGAGGTCAAGAATAGAGTCATGGGCATCCTGATGCTACAGTACTGTCAATACCTTTGGTATTGTGGTGGTGTTTTTTTTGTCTGTTTTTTATCACTTTTTTTTTTTTTTAAATCTTGCTAGCAGTAGACCTGATGTAGCTCATTGCTCTGTGGGAAAGTGACTGTCTGATATTCTGCTGCACCTCTGAGGCAGCCTGGAGAATTCTTGATGAACGCATTGACCACTCAGAAAAGTGTTATTTCTCCTCAGAAAGCTTTTCCTGCTTCCTCAACCATTTTCATCTGGCACCAAGGAAGAACTAATTTGTGCGTTAGACCTTCAAATGATCCAGTATTGACCTTTTGATTCCAGACCTTCCTACACTACAAACAGCAATGGTTGTAAATTTATAAACTATGAAAAATTAAACATGCAGTGAACTGTAACAGCATTTTAGAAGCAACACACTGAATGTTGGCACATACTGCTGAGGTTACTCAGATACTTTCATAAACATGTGGGCTTCAATCCACTTGTCCAGCATTAGTAGACTACTCATTGATTGTTAATGGTAAGTAAGAGTACTAGGAATTACTTGTTAGTGGGTGTTCAGGAAACTAGTCAGCTTGGTCAAGATTTTTCAGAAGCGCTTAGACCTCCACAATATTTACTGGGAAGTAGAGGATATGGAAGAGAGAGGCCTCCTGGAAATCTAGGAACTAGTCACTTTGGGGAGGTCAATGCATGGAGTACGGTTTTGTTCCAATCCACCTGTGTGCCGGCTGCTCAACAAGGACACTACAGGTGTGCTTCTGGTTGCACCTCACTTAAAAGCTGCAATCAGCAATGTTTTTAAGTATGTTTGTCATTAAGTAGAGCTGAGGTTCTATATTTATGCTCATTCTTAGAGAGACTGAGGAATTTTATGATGGACCATATTGTTTGAGTGGCGCCTTAAGCTGGGAAGTTGCTGGCTGTCTTTGTTTTCTTTGTGGTAGTCTGCATAACCACTTCAGTCTGGCAAGTTCAAGAAATAAAGGATCTTATGCATGACAATATTGTTTCCTGCAACCTGTTCTTTGTAACTTCCTTTGACTGTCAATTGGTTGTAGAGTTTCCGTTCTTAACTTTCTCTCCTTCTGGACCAGTACATTTCTGGATTATAGTTTTGATATGCTCCTGTAGTAATAAAATCTGAAATACTGAAGGCTGAGTGTGAACCACAGACTTCAGACCAAGTGTGTGAGTGACACTTGGATAAAGGAGAATTTGGAATGGCAACCTAGGTACCTGTAGGATTAATTAAAGAATTTTTAAAATATTATTTTTTATAAAGGATTATTTGCAGTCTGACAATCAGCTCTATTTTTTGGTTTTGGTTTTCTAGTTTTGAAATTATATTTTGTTTATAAATTTTGCCATTTCTTGCTCCAAAATAGTAACAGGGATTTGGGCCAAGTCTTCATCCCTCTGGAAGTAAAATTACTACACTGATCCTAGTGACTTTTATATAAGTAACCTGTTCTGTTATTCCATTTCTTTCTGAAAAACAAACAAACAAACAAACAAACAAAACAAACCCAAAACATGAGCTCTGTTTTTCCAAAATTCTTAGAAAGATTGAAGTTTTCCTGTTCATGGACATAAAGATAAACATGTGTATGAAAAATGAATATGTTGCTAGCGAAGCAGTCTACAAGCACTGAAATATTCTTGGCATCTAAGCCATGGGGAAAACCCAGTGCATCTAAGAGACGTTTGTAGCTATCAATCAGCTTTGTAAAATAAGGTCTTGTTGTTATCCTTCTAGGTCTCTGGAGACTCCTGAAATGCTTTATTGGGGCTAGAGAAAGGTGAGATGGAATCATGTTTTACAGAATGAACTCCAGTGGCAACTATAATGCTAGTTCATGATGTACCAGGGTATATTTAGCCTTTTGAGTGTCTGTGCCAATGTTAAGCTGCAAATGCTACTTAAAACTCAGATGTACTTTAAAAAAAATTATACTGAACTGTTTTCGGCTGTGAATGTTGGACTTTATGAAGGACAGAGCTAAAAAACAGTTTAAGTACTTTAGGGTTAAATAAGTCGATCTTAGTTATTAGTTATTATCCTACAGTCGCCTGATAATGACAGCAGATGAAGTGGTCCAGAAAAAATATGTCCTGAGGCAAAACACTCTGATCCCTTTCTAAAAAAATGAGGAAGATCTGTGATCTTAGAAAGTTTGATTACATTATTAATATATAAAATATTTCATGCCTTTGCAGATCAATTTTTCTCTGTCGTTACAATAGTTCATTATTCCTCATCAGATATGGGCTTATAGTTCTGTCTTCTCATAATTTATATCTCCTGCCATTTCTTTCAGGTGTCCAACAATGAGAATAATTATGCTTGCCTTTTGGTATTCTTTGTTTTCAGGAAACAATGCTTCAGGGAGGCTGTTTCAGAGGCACAGACTCTCTCAGGCAGCCAGCCAAGAGAAGCAGAAATCTGAAAACAGAGCTTAAAAACTTAAGGTGATTCTTCCCTCATTTGTAATTGTAGAGCCCACTGAAGTAAGCTAAATTGATTTGCTGCTCATAAGGGCAAGATCTAGCCATTTTACTTCAACTTTTCTTTCCTTCATAATAGTTTATACTATTTCTTATGTTTGGCATGAGAGATATATTACTTGGAGCTGGTTGCATGACTTCTGACTGTTAATGCCCAGAACCTCAAATTAGAGAAGCTTACAACTTTGCTAAACTTAGAGGCTGAAGAGTTTTGGGCTGCAGGTTGTCCAGAGACTCATCTGTTTTCTCCAAGTTTGTTCCTGGCCTTTCTGAAAAACACACTGGAGAAAAGCATACGGTTCTGCAGCTTTTTTTTTTAAAAAAAAAATAAAATTAAAAAAATCTGTCCATTTGGAGGTATTTCTGTATGAGAAGCAGCTCTGGAACATCCAGGTACCTGAAAAAAAGACTCAAAGGAAAACTGCACATTTATGAAGTGCACCTCTTCTACTATTTTCATTAAAGCAAAACTTTGCATAGTCATAGTTATTATCCTATAAAAAAATGAGTTTACATGTGTTCAATGGCAATCCATCTAGCAGCTAATTTCATCCAAGGGCCCCTTCTACAGTGAAGACGTTCCATATCTTTGTTGGTCTTTACCTTCAGGCTGGAGAACACTGTTTGGTCCTGCTGTGGGGCTTGGTAAGGCTGTCTTTGGAGTTATTGTGCTTGGGCACTGCAATGCTGGATACAGAGACCTCTCAGGAGAGTGCAGGAGGAGAAGACAGCTTCCACACTCAAATGGAGGTGGACTTGTCCTGGCCTGCACAGAGGTGTGGACAGAAGAACTGTGACAGCGTGAAGAGAAATGGACCTGCACAGTGGCATGACTTGGAAGGGAAGAAAGGGTAAGTACATTGGAATGGCAGGACCAGGCTATTGATACAGAGCAGAAAAGCCAATGGTAACATCAAAACACTTCTTACCAAATGAGGATGTGAGTGCATGAATTCAATATGCCTCAGATGAAATGGTTTATTTACTAATTAAGTTTTCCCATAAAGGACTTTGTTCTGTCTTTTTTTTTTTTGAGAGTAACTAGACCTTCCAGATCCTTACAGGCATGTCAGTGCTTTTCCCTTCATAGTCTTTCTCTGCTGGATGAGTTTATTGACTGCATTTTAATACCTTCTGAAGAATCACACAAAAAAACCCTCATGATACTCTGGTCTCCATGGAAAAGGCTCAGCCACTATTGCTTTTGAATATGAACTTCAGGATATAGTACTGATGATCCTATTACTCTCTCTAGGAAAAAAAAAAAAGAAATAGAAGTTGACTCAATGTTGAAGGTAGCATCCTTTTTTACAGTCATATGAGAATACATGTTTCAAAGAGAAAATACGTTCAAGAATGACTGTTTCCTCTTTCTAGGGTCTCATATAGGCTGAAGTGACATACTTTGACCATATAAAAGGACTGAGGAAGTTTTTGGTTAACTTATATTAGCAATACACTTATCCATCTCCTGCATTCTATTAACACCTGGGTAAATCTTATCTGTTTATAACAAGAGAGAGCTATAGCATGCAGTTTGTGTTCACTCCACCATATATAAGCAGACTTCACTTTAAGAAGTTCATAATAACCATTTGGATTTAAAGGAAATTTGGCAGGAATGCCTTCTGCTAGGTGACCTTTGCAAATGCATCTGCTGTTGCTACATGTAGTACCTAAGAAGATGGTGTTTGCTGTACTGGTTTTCTCCTGGGAGCTAGGAAGGAGAACACAGCAGCTCTTTGAGGCTTGGCAGAAGATAATCAGAAATGTCACTACCCACTCCGTTTCTGCCAAATACAATTAGAACTTTTTCTAGGGAGAAAATAATTTAGGGGTTGCACTTAAATCTTAGAAGGGAATTTAGGGCACGTGAAGTACTTCATTTTCAGCAGCTGATGCTGTGAACAGAATGTAGATGTTAGTAACAGAGTAGAATTTGTTTTTCTTGCAGTGAATACAAGGTGTAAAGTGTTTATTGACTTAAAAAGAAAAACTGAACAAACAGAATAAAGAAGAAAGATGCATGGCTGCTTTGAAGGAAAGAATGTTTTTATTTCATACTTTGAAGAAATTGTTCAAGTAGTTCAGCCGTGTAAAAATGTGACCCCTCTAATGCTGCCAAGGGCAGTGAGATCAGGGATAATCTGCTGAGGAAGTACAGCTCACGCAAGCCAAAAGCAGAGTTTTAATCTTACAACACAAGTTTTTCCAAGAGGGAAGAAGGCACATAAGGAGAGGCTTGTACTGTTCTTTGCTTGCTGAAGAATGTCATTACTTGTTTTAAGGAACGTTCTCTCTACTCTTTGCTGTAGATGCATATGGATGTGAGGGGCAATCTGATATATCTCCTCCCTCCGTACTCCCTTTTCTTTCCAGCTAAAAGCTCCATAGATGAGTAAAGTGACTTTAGGATAGCTGTATAAAAGTTACATTTCATCTTGAGTTATTCTTCTTCCAAAAGAATAATGGCAAAAGAATTTCTGGCAGGATAACTACCAGAGTAGACCACATTGATACCTTGCAGCATCATTACGTGGTGATACAGAAATCAACACTCTCATCATTGCTGTGGTAATGAGTGATGTGCACGTGCCAGCCTTATCATGATTCTGAGCCTTGTGCAAGTTATTCTTCATATTACCATGGTACTGTAGCACCCTTGTACTCTGCTGCGTACACCCTCTGACTCCCAGTTTCCACTGTAAAATTTAGGCAATGCTTTCTTTATGTAAGAGAAGTGGGGAGGAAGAAGAATGGATGGAGACCATTTCGTCCTTACCTGTCCCTTACAGACTACTGTTGCCAGGTCTGTGTGGTCCTGTGAATACCACACAGAAAAGTATCTGAAAGAAGGGTTCTGTTGCATAGGTAGTCCTAGGGTCCTCACAATCAACTTACAATAGAAGTCTCATAGAGGAAGTCTTTCTAATTAGAGAGGAGGAAATAGCCCCTCCAACACACTACTCCTCTTAAAATATCACTGACTTCTTGTCCTTGAAATATTATATCTCTTTTTGGTATCTCTGTTGTGAAAAACGCCAGTGAAATTGCTCAGTAGTCACCCACAGTTCCAAACATATAAGGTCTTACTGAAAACAGTCTGCTTCAGAGGATCTTAACTCTGAGTCGTTTTCTGTGTGATGTGAAGGTACCCACTGACCATGCCAAGGTTCCAGGCTTGCTGTCTAGGTGGACAATGAGTGAATCTGGTCTTCAGGATGACTTTTCCTAGGACTGTGTGGTCATACATATTAAGTGGTATAAAGTATGACTTTTGTTTAAGCTCTTCAAGTGATAAGGTATAATACCAGTTAGTCACATGAGGAATGTGGTGAAAAAGTATTTACTACTGTTTGTGAGGAACTAGTACACTACAATAAGGGCATTGTAGAAAAGCTCAAAGGTAAGATTTGGGTGACATGATAATCATGGAGCACCCACTGAATAGTGAGTATAAAAGGTAATCTTGAATAGCTGTCCATTTAGTGATTGCTGCCCACCTTGTGACCTCAGAGAGGAAGAGATCCTGCAGAAGAAAAAAAAAAGAATGTGAAAATGATGCTAAATAATAATTAATAGAAAGGGAAGGAGCCTGAGAGAAAGTTATATTGACAACTTTAATTCTGACTTTGATTTAGTGCTTGACTATGTATCTTTAATGTTCTTTTGAAGCAGTTCTGGTATACACATGCCCACACATCCTCTTTGCAAACCCCTGTAGTCCATACAATAATATTCAGGTTTTAGGGGTGGGGATGGGACAGGTGAAGTTCCCTTTGTACTTAGAAACACGAAATTATTCTGTCAGGTTTTTTCACCGGGGGAAGTCTGAGTCAGTGAAAACAGGATTATAGTGGAATGTCTCTTCTGTACAAGTATTGTTGTACTGATATTCCCTAATGAATATCATTCATTAAGTAACCACTTCTGAGTGGCTGCTGAACATTTTCTAGGGCCCTATAGGTCAACTTAAAAAAAAAAATAAAAATTATTAACTTATTTAAAATTTCAGCAAAACCAGATTTAGGCATGTTGCTACTGAAGCTATCAAGGTACCTATGATGCATGTAGTTATTATATATAATCTACATGGATTATTTCTCTAAGGCATGTACAGTGATGTAACTAATGTTACTTTGACTCTTTTGAGTTCATTTGATCAGTGTTTTTGTGTTATGCTTTCTTCATTCTCACAGAGAATTTATCAGTGCCTTTTTTTTTCCTTTCTTTTTCCTCTTTATATAATTTCTTTGTAACGTTAAAGTGGTTTCCTACCATGTCATTCCTACCATGAACTGGCATCAACATTTTTTTTTTTTTTTGTAAAGGCAATAACATTGCTTTTTAAAGCAACTTTCTATCCTATGGACAACACACTAGAGGAGTCTTTATGTCTTTTTCTCATGCTTGCCCTGTAACTTATTTTGGCTGTAGTCACCCAGCACTTCTATTCTCTTGTTTTCAAAGTCTTCCCTGGAACTATTTGTGCTACAGTTGAAGTCTATAATGTTAAAATATCAATTTTTTTGAGTGGGCAGTGATGCCATACCTATTGTAGTAAAGAAAAATGGTGGTGCTATACTTCTTTGCACCTCAGACTTTGTTCCTTCACCCTGCTGTGACTGCTTTGCCCCTTCTGGGAAGAGAAAACCCAGATACAAGTTAGTGGAATTCACCAAGTTAAGAAGAGATTCTGCAGGAAAGAAATGTAGCCTTAATGATAATCTTCAAGCATTAAGGGATGAGCCACTTCATAGCACTTTGTCCTTCAATGCTCTTGCTCCATGTCATTCTACTACCAGACATCCTTGCTTTGCTCAGGAGTCAAGTCACCAGCACTGTTTGACACAGCAGTTTGTTTCATTCCTCTTCATTATCATGGTATTGGGGTTTCAGTTCACCTTTTTTCTAACCTGACTGAAGGAAGTTTTGAGGTACTTCTTGTAGCAACGTGCCATGGCTATTTGTTTTGGCCTCCATATTACCTTTATATTTACCCTATCAGCAGCATTTTTGCTCCTGGCCAGTGATATTGATGTGTCCATAGCACCCAGGTATGTTCCTTCTTTCTTGTCTGCTCAATTGCTTATCAATAATTCTGTTTCTACCTCCCTTATCTCCCTCTTGGAGAGATACAACTACTTTAAAAATAGTGAAAGCAGAAATTCTTTTCTTCTCCTCTAACGCTCACTATTAATTTTTCTTTTCTCACTAGCATGTTTGCGTCATTTATGTTGTTATTGCCAAGAAAATTCCTTTTTAAAAATCAGTGGTGCTCTGCTCTGGACCCTTCTCTCTCACACTGTCAAAACAGTCACGTATATTTTTAAGCACAGTTCACTGTGGCTCTTAATTTTGGTTCAGTGGATAAACTCTTTCATGTATCTCCTGTTTTGTGCCTCAACATTAGTCAGCCTCAGCTACTTAGACTGATTTTTCACTTTACTCTGTTCTTCTTGATCCACATCTGTTTGGAAGACTACCTATTGTTAGTCTAATATTCTTACCTTATCCTTATAATAGCTGTTCTGTTTATTCTTCTCAGTGCCTCACTGCCTGCCAATTCAAATTTTTCATTTTAGCACACTTTTCTCTTTCCTTGTTTCTTCTACATCATGCCTTTCTCATCTTATCCTCTGGAATTTTTTCATTAACTCCTTTCACTTCTTGTTAGTTTCCGTAGTTTAAATCTCTTCTTAAAAGGAGTTTCTGTGTTTTGCTACTTAATCCCAAGCATACTGCCTCTCATGGATCAGCATTACTTGTTTGCTTTACTAGACTACACTACTGTGGAAGGTATTGAGCTTGTCTGTTGTTTATTTCTTTATATAATCCTCCTCCAAGAGTCATACTGAAAACTGTTACAAGGGGTATGGGCCTTTTATTTCCAGATGCATCACTGTTCTGTTTCTGCTCAGAACTAGGATAATTTTAGGATTATATTTCCCAGAAAGACAAAAATACAAGAAGACTTCTTTTGAAAGGGATCGAAGATTTAAGAACTCAAGCATATTATTTAGAGCCTGAAAAAATACTGCATTGGGCAGTCCAGCTGTGGGAAGGGGAGAGAAACTTTGGAGAGGGCTTAAGGTGCAACTAAATGTAACACCTCAGGCTGCAGACAGTCTCTCTCTTAGCCTTTTTATATCCTATGCATTTTCATCCCACGTGCCCAATACAGTTGGTCACAGATTTCAGAAGTGCTGAATGAGCCACAAGGAGAAAGAAAAAGACTCCAAAACTGTGTTTCATTGATCCCTGGAAGCCTGGAGGCAGAACTCGACTGTGAAAGTCAAAGTAAAATACTTTTGGTTTGGGTATTCACCATATTGTCTAGAGTCCTGATTTCATTGGATGTCTTTCTGTAATATCAGATGTGTTACACTCAGCTCCTGCAGACAGATACATTTGGTGCAAGTCTTCCCTTTCACTAAAAAAACCCAAAAATTTCTCTATCCTTTACATCTCTAGAGGAAAGAAAATTTGATACGACTATGTCTGAAAGGTTCATAAACCAGAATGTGGTTGTTACATGAAGTCTTTTAAAAGTTCCTAATTAAAAAAAAAAAGAAAATCATGTTATGATTTTTAAATCCATCTTCTTGATTTGGGGGCAGATGATTTGTCATTTGCCATCAAAATCAGAGTTCGACAGTACTGAATGCAAATACTTCTCATTCCTACCAGAGGTGGGGAGGTGTGGAAGGACTGCTTTGCTTGGTAGGCCTTCATAATAGGAGGGACAGTGAAGGAGAGGAGTATTTCCATGGGGAAATCACTGAAGAAGTTGGATTTATATGTTATGATTAGTGGGGAAAAGGCCTTTTCATGTATAAACTGAGGAAACTGGGAGACAGTCGTGAGAAACTGTTTCATGTGGAGGCATGCCTGAGAGGATAAAGATCTCTTAAAATGCTCTTAGCTGTAGTGAAGTCTGCAGGGTGCTTATGCCTCTGGTGTCAGACATGTGCAGCTTGGAAACCTGTAACAAAGCACATAGGCTCTTTAAAGACCTGGAAGGATGGCTGGCTCCCCTGTGCAATGCAGTGATGCACAGGTGCAGGGATTTAGGCCAAGCATTTGATTTCCTGTCTGGCTTGTAGAAAGAGGAGGGAGACTGATAGTGCCCCTCAGAAAGGGAAAGGATATACTTTGGATAAGGGAAGCCTGAGGGATCCAGAGGAAGCTGCCGTGGGCTTTTTATGGTGGGAGGAGGCGACAGATCAGGAAGTCAAATAGTAAGGGCTGGTCAGGAGATTTCTCACTATGGTGCCAGGATGCTTGTTATCCTGGAAGGTGAGACCAGCCTGTGGCGACTTTGAATATGTTATTAAAACAGTGCGCCTAGTTCAGGGCCTCTGATAGCCAATTTGCTGCTGTTTCCTTGGCACCGGAGGAGACTATCTAGACACAGAAGTAGTTCAGCTCATGTATACTTTAGTCAGAATGAATACTTTAGTTTGAATGTCAGGTTGTAGAACACAGCTGTAGTGCTTTTGGACCTCAGCCAATATTTGTGAGTGTTTCTGTACTGACCCAGGCAGATTTGTTGGCCTGGGGAATATCTGTCATGTGGTCCCATGAAGGAGGTAGACAGACCTGAAACTTTGAGATGGATGTAGAATGATGAAAGTGGTCTACATGCTGGAGTCAACATGTGGAGCTTTTTCTGCCTCCTGCATTGCAGTGTATTTTATTGTCTGCACTCCCAAAATAGGTCTGGATTGATCTCCAGGAGCAAAACCTCTCTGAAGTACAGTTGCTTCCATGCCCTGAAAGGGTGTTCATGCAGATACACAGCTGGGGTGTATTAGCAATAAATGATAGGAATTGGCAGGTAGTCTAGTTGGGCTAATTTGGGATTAAGGAAAGGCTGAGAGACCTGGGTCTGCTTATCCTGGAGAAGAGAAGACTGAGAAGAGATCTTACAAATGCTTACAAATGTCTAAAGGGCAAATGTCAAGAGGATGGGTCCAGAGTCTTTTTAGTGGTGCCCAGTGACAGTACAAGGGGGAATGGGCACAAACTGAAACACAGGATGTTCTATCTGAACATAAGGAAAAACCTTTTTACTCTAAGGGTGATGGAGCGCTGGAACAGTCTGCACAGAGAAGTTGTGGAGTCTCCTTCTCTACAGACTTTCAAAACCTGTCTGGATATGTTCCTGTGTAACCTTCTCTAGGTGAACTTGCTTTGGCAGTGGGGGTTGCACTAGATATCTCCAGAGGTCCCTTCCAACCCCTACCATCTGTGATTCTGTGAGGGAAGAAATTTGCATGTGCTTCCCACCTACCTGAAATATCAAGGGAGTATTTGTTTTAGGATGCCTGCACACCTTTCTGGGCAAAAGCCACAACGTGGCATTTTGTCATGTCAATGATGGATTCTCATTTTCCTTTTGTCTTCTTGCACAGACATATTCAAAAGCCATGAAATTCTTAATGGAGATTTTAGGCTTTTTGGTCCAACCTATGATCTGGAAGACCTTGTGCTTGTTGCCATCTAAAACTTGGAGACTGACTTTGTTTGTCTTCTCTCCACCTCTCCCTTGGCATTTTGGTCCTGTGAAACATCCCTGAATGAATGTCTCTGTGTACATAGAGACACAATCACTTGAGTATTATAGAATCCTGGAAAAATCTGGTTGGAAAGGACTTCTGGAGGTTACAGGGATCAGGCTCCCACTTGCAATCATAATGCTCCTGACACTAGGTCAACCAGCCAACTCCTCCCATAACCACTTAGAGTGGTTATCACCACAGAGAGTCCATACTCTCTATGGTCAGTGTGTTTCAGTGATATGTTGCACTCTCCTGAGTGGGAACATTTCCTATTGTCCAACCTGAACCTCACAAAATGTAACTCAAGGGTGTGGCCCCTTGTCTTATTATCTGACACTGCAGAGAAAAAAATTGGCTGTGTCAGCTTTGTCTTTCAAGGCATTTTAAGCTGCTGTGAGATCTCCTCTTAGCCTCTTGTCTGCAAAACTGGAGTCCAGCTCCTCTGACTTCATCACAGGTCCTGTGTTCATGGACCCTGACCTATCTGGTAGCCTTCTGCCAGTCACTCTTCTTTTTCTCCAGATGGCTGCTGAACTGGGTTCTCACAGCTGGCCACAGTCTATTGCAGATGTGGTCTCACTAGTCCAGACCAGAGGAAGAGAGTGACTTCCTTGGATATGTTATCCACGGCCCTCCAAATGTATGCACCTGGCAAATACAGTGTTGTCTCTTACTAAGCCTAGTGTCCACCATTACCCTAAATCCTTTTAAGACATTTCCAATTGCTCCCCAGCCCATCTTGATGCATGGAGTTCTTTCCTCTCAGCTACAAAAACTTTGGGCTTCTCCTTGTTGAATGCCAGGAATTTTCTGTTGGCCCAGTCCTCCTGTTCTGCAAGGTTCCTTTGGATTCAAGCTCTGACATTCAGCATGTCAACTACTCCCCTTTTTCTGGTAGTCACCTTCTCTGATTGTCATGATTTTACATAGATGGTAGACAGAGGTTTTGCTATCACGTCAGCCAGCACTTTCAGCACTCTCCGGTAAATTCTCCAGATCTGGGTTACTTTTCCTGGATAAACTGCAACCAATTGCACTCCTACTTCTGACTGTCCTCTTTTCCAAACTCTGTGGTAAGCACAAAGGAATTGGAAAAGGCTTTAACTTTTAAGACTAAGAAAAAAAATAAGCATTGCATATAATGCCACTTTTTGCACTGTGATTGCTGTCTGTGCATGTATTGTTGGGATGTTTTCCAAGTTAGTGTAAACTACCAGTGCTAATTTAAAATACACTGGCTTTGCACTGCAGCAGATTTCTCCTGTTTGTACTACTCAGAACTGTGTCTTAGCTGAGATGCAGCACATTCTGTATGAAAATACCTGCTGAAAATGTCCCAGGAAACCTTCATTTTGATGGACCAATCATAATCTACAACTGCATCTGATGCAAAAGAATGTGCATCAGTGCTGTGTACTTTCCTTGAGATTTTATATTGTTTTAGAGCACAGTAATGCTGATATATAATGACTGACCACGACTCATCTGGTACATGGCAATTTGTTATGTTGCAATGTGATGTAGTCCTCAGAGTGCTTTGGAGGGGGGTGCACAGAAGTAATGTAAAGGGAGTCAGACTAGTCTGCATACTCAGGGCCTTTGTTCTGTTTAGACCACTTGTGTTCCCACCAGGGCAAGGGCAGGAGAACCATGTGAGACTGAAATGCCCCATTGTTTTACTTCTACTGATAGGTAATGATCCAAACAAGAGTTGACTGGGCAAGTCTTCGATCATTTGAAATAAAAGATAATCAAATTATCTGAGTGATCACTTGAATTTTATGAAGATGAACCAGAACTGCAAGACAAAGGCATGCTTCTGTGCTTCATGCACCATGGGAACCTTAAACATAGTGCTTGTATAACTTAGTAAAGAGTTCAGATTAAGAGATCATGAAACAAGCATTTTTTTTTTTCTGAAACTTTCCCACTTCAAAGAACAAGAAGTTTCCTTACAGGAATGAAAGGCATTGAATTCATAACAAACAAGTCAAACCACAAGCGCTTTGTGTGTTAATGACCTGCTGCAGGCAACAGAGATGAAGGGCTCATTTCCTCATAGCACAGGAACAGAAGACTGCTGGGGAAGCCACACTGGATCATGTGCCATCTGACCTCAGAGCCTGGCAAACATACGCCCAGTTCCTGGTGTAAGTTGAAATAGTTTCAGGGAAGCTTCAGTTACTTGCTAGGTCCCTGGGCCCCTTGTAGCTGTGTAAAGGAGAAAGAGACTGGATCTGGAAGACATGCTGCTTCTTTTTATAACCCACGTGCCAGCATCATCTCAATGGACCCTCCTTCAGAAGGAATTGGGAGAAATGCCAACAAAAAGCCATTGTATTAGCTTTTCCTGGTGGAAAATGAGCCTTGTGTGAAGTCCCATGTTGCCTTGTGCTATTTCTGCCCTTCCACAACATCAGAAGTTAACATCTGTATCTATGCTAAAAATATAGCTATGTTTCAGGACACAAAATTAACAGGAATTAAGCTCACAAGGAGTACTTTCAACCACAGGATTATACGAACAGTTGGGTGTGTTATGGTTTTAAGTTTTTATTCAGGAATATCTGAAACTTAGTAGTTGTCATAAACGCTGCACCTTGAGTTACAACTCTCCTCTTTTTGTCTGTGTAGGATGAGTATGTGAAGCTTTAAAAACATTTCCATCTTTTTAATAATTAAATCTTCCCCAACTAAATAACTGTCTAGCAATCCCTATGTGAGGCAATTAGTGTGCTGGTGTATTTGATGCAAGGCAATGTTGTGATGATTTGCAGTACCAAACTACCTCATCTGCAGGTGAGAAATGCAGCAGACTCTCATTATTCATTGTCATCAATGCACAAGAAAAATAAAAATTGCACTTAAATATCACGTAGTTTTCATACCTTTAAGCAAAAATAAAGAATAGCAGTCCAAAAAGTGAAAATACTGATTACTGTGAAAATACTTTTTGCTGTTCATGAACTGTTTATAACCTGTGTCTGAATTCTGCAGATCTGTTCAGTGGATCATTAGATGAACAATTTTCAATTTACATGTGCAAAGTATTTAGTTTGACTATTTGCTCCCTCTGATATATGGCTGATTACCTGGCTACATAGTTGTTCCTGGACTGAAGGACAGATTTTTAGGCAGTGGAATACTGAATAGTAAATATTTGTGCTCCTGCATTGAAAAACTCAATTATGTGCAGGCATTTTGCAGAGAATAGATATTTTTCAAGCATTCACATGAATCAAAAAGTTATTCACTGGAATGTTTATGAATTCCAAAACCGGGATACATGAACAGAAAAGAAGGTAAGAGTGCTTCAGAATTCAAAGAGACATTTCTAAACATCACTTGGCTGTCCCAGCCTTAGGCCGGGTGGCAGTGCTGTCTCTCTGCTTTCTATTTAATATTCTGGTGATATATGCACTGAACCATTTGGGATGGCAAAGTGTTCTAAGTTTCAGTTATTCTTAAAATTTTTATGTCAGCTATGGATGTAATCTAGGGGACTGCTCACAACTGCAGGCAACAGGAAGAGGGAATCAAGACATTAAAATTGGCTGCTATCCTTCACAGGAGACAAAACTTTTTTCTTTTTCTCTCTACACAAAAGCTATCTTGAAACTGTTTCACTAGGTGAATGATCCTGGGATCAGGGAGAGTTTGAATAAATAGTCACCTCTTGACTGTTGAGGACTCCAAAAGAAGGCTGAGGAGAAGTATGTGCTGATTTTTTGTTTGTTTATGTGGAATTTCCCAAGTTGCACCAGACCATGATGGAGAGATTGAGAAGAATGGAAAACAACTTGAAGCTGGCCAGTGGCCAAACTGGGCAGTTTGAACTGCAAATGTCACACTTGGATCATGGTGTAGTTGCCTGATTAATAAATTACATGATGACTTCTCATTCATCTCATGATTCTTTGGTGAAGAAGGAAATACTAGAATTTCTCATGCAGGAGAACGGTTCAGTTGTGGAAAAGGTGCCTGGAGAGGGCTGTGCTATCTCCATCCTCAGAGATTTTCAAAACTCCTTTGGATTGTGCCTGGAGCAGCCCAGTCTCACTATGATGTTGGCCATACCCAGAAGAGTATTGTGTACCAGAAGTTCCATCTAACCTGAATCTTTCTGTGATTCTAAGTACTTAAAGAGATGTTGCCAGGAAAATGAAGCAAAGGGCATAAGACAATGAGATTAATATCTGTTTTCTATATGGGCTGCAGGGCAGAATTCCAAAGAGCATAATAGCTGGAGTCTCATCTCTGCACCGAGAGCCTTGCAGTTTCTTTATTCAGCCGTGATTTTTCTCTCATGGACTTTATCTCATCTCTGAAGTCATGGGAACTGAAATTTTACTCTGCATTTTTTCTCTTCTTATCAGAGAAACTCTGCTTTGTACTATGTTATCTATCTTGTCTAAAAACACTTTAGTGTGTTTTTAAACAACATAAACATCAGGCTAGGAAGTGAATTATTGTGCAATTAGATATAACAGTATGAAATAAAGAGGAAGGTTTAGGACAGATAACAGGGAAGACTTTCATCGCAAGACAAGTGATGTAGCAGAATTGTTTGTCATTTAAAACTAGTCCGAGCAACTTCTCAAGACTAACACCACATAGAAATATCCTAAACCCCTTGTTGGCAAACTACAAAGCTCTTGTAAGTCCAGTTTGAGAGGATAGAGCGTATGTTAGACTCTAGTCTTTTTACATCCCAATGATTTCCACAGTAGCATACCAAAATTCCTTTATATATAACATTTCATTTCAGAAGTGCTGGCCTAAATGGTAAGCTTTCTTAGCAGAAAAGACTTCTGGATATCTAGAAGTTTGACAGGATGTTGTATCTACATACACAGGGGTATTTTTTTTTTTTTTTCTGTTTGCATAC
>NW_008580723.1:250304-251807 GCF_000691845.1 Merops nubicus | reverse complement strand
ACCTCCCTCAAAGCCTGAGGTGCCCCTTCAGAGCTGCTTCATAGCTCTGCAGCCTGAAGAGGAGAAAAGGTTGCATCAGGTAACACCTCAGAGATGAATAAGGCAGCCAGATCAGCTCCACGTGTAACAACTAGTGCAACCAAGAAAAAGCAACAGGTGGTCATAGTGGGTGACTCTCTTCTGAGAGGTACTGAGGCACCCATTTGCTGACCTGACTCACTATCTAAAGAGATCTGCTGCTTACCTGGGGCTCATGTCAGGAATGTCACAGAGAGACTCCCAAACCTTGTACGTTCCACTGACTACTATCCAGTGCTGCTGTTCCAGATGGGCACCAGTGATACAGCCAGAAGCAATCTGAGGAGTATCAAGAGGGACTTCAGAGCCCTTGGTGTGATGGTGAAGGACTCGAGGCTGCAGGTAACCTGGTCTCCTGGGGGCTGATGTGGTCCATCTCTCAGAGAAGGAGAGAAGGGGGAGAGCATCTTTGGCCACAGGCTTGCTGACTGTAAAGAGAGCTTTAAATTTGAGTTACTGGTGGAGGGGCATTTCAACCCATCCCACTCTGAGCCCAGTGCCAGAAACAGATGCCCTGGGCCTGGGCAAGGATCACAGGCCAGCAGGAGAGCACCTGAAGTGCAAGAAAACACATTCCAGCCATTAAGTCAGCTTCTGTGGGGATCCACCTTAAATGCCCCTGTGTAAATGCCCAGAGCATGGTGAACAAACAAGAGGGGTTCCAGATACGTGCACACCCACAGGGCTGTGACATTATTGGCATCACTGAGACGTGGTGGGATGGCTCCTACGGCTGGGATGTGGGAATAGAGGGATACAAGGAAAGACAGGCAGTGGAGAAGGGGAGGTGGTGTTGTCCTCTATGTCAGTGATCAGCTGGAGTCCATGGAGCTTGGCCTGGCGATGGATGAGGAACTGACCAAGAGCTTATGGGTCAGCATTAAAGGGAATGCAGGGCAAGGTGATATCATAGTGGGGGTCTGCTACAGGATGACTGAGCAGGTGACCCCTTGATGGACAGACAGGAGCACCTTTGAATCCACAAGCTCTGCTCCTTATGGGGAATTTCAACCACCTTGCTCCCTGTTGGATGGACAGCACAGCAGGGTACCAGCAATTCAGAAGGTTCCTGGAATGCACTGACAACAATTTCCTTCTACAAGTGGCAAAGGAACCAGCAAGAAAAAGTACTATGCTGGACCTTGTTCTGTCCAACAAGGAGAGGCTGTTGGGTAATGTGAAGCTTAAGGGCAGCCTTGACTCCAGTGACCACAAAATGGTGGAGTTCAGGATCCTTAGGGCAACGAGGAGGGTACACAAGAAGCTCACTATCCTGGAGTCAGGAGAGCAGACTTGGGCCTATTCGGGGATCTGCTTGCTAAAGTACCGTGGGATGAAGCCCTGGAGGTGAGAGGTGCCCAAGAAAGGAGGTCAGTATTCAAGGACAACCTCCTCCAAAGCCAGGAACAGTGCAGTCCAAAAAAA
>NW_008580723.1:234262-249974 GCF_000691845.1 Merops nubicus | reverse complement strand
AAGGTCACTATAAGGTTTCCCTGGAGCCTTCTCTTCTCCAGGCCAAACAACCCTCTCTCAGCCCAAAGAAGGCTGAAAATAGGGAGCTGCTTGTCACAGGAAGTGCTGTTGAGATCTGCTGTTATTAATATTGTTCACACCAACAGTCACACACTCTGCAACTTTAAAGAAAATTTCCCACAGGCAAATTGTTCCAAAACAGTTTCTAAAGCTTTGCTTTGGGGCAGACAAAGGATTTGTCCTTTTTAAAAAGCAGCCAGTCGTACAGCACAGTAGTGTTTCCACAGCATAACATCAGCTGCTGCTCTGTCTCCTCTGTTGCTGCTGCAAGGAGGACATGGACCTGTTGGAGTGGATCCAGAGCAGGACCACAAAGAGGGCTGGAACACCTCCCCTACGAGGACAGGCTGAGAGAGTTGGAGTTATTCAGCCAGGGGAAGAGAAGGTTCCTGGAAGATTTTATTGTGGCTTTTCAGTACTTCAAGGAGGCCTACAAGAAAGATGGGGAGAGACTCTTTATCAGGGAGTGTAGTGATAAGATGAGGGCTAGCAGTTTTAAACTGAAAGAGGGTGGATTTAGATTAGATATTAGGAAGAAATTCTGTACTGTGAGGGTGATGAGACAGGCTGACCAGAGAAGTTGTGGATGCTTCCTCTCTGGAAGTGTTCAGGGTCAGGTTAGATAGGGCTTTGAGCAACCTGGTCTAGTGGAAGGATGCTAGAACTAGATGATCTCTAAGATCCCTTCCAACCCAAAACATTCTATGATTCTATTATATTTCTGTTTTCTGAACTGGTAAACCTTATGACTAGTGAATTTTGGGGGGAATAAAAAACCCTAATAAATCTTTGGTTCAGTAAAAAGCAAAAAGCTTCCAGCTTTACATTACATACTTCAGAATACACTAGTTTTAGTTGATTCCAGCAAGCAGAACCTTTAAATTATTTCCCTTTAGCATCCTGAAATCTCTCCAAACTGGAGGTAACCATGTATAGAACAGAGCTTTGGGGCAAGGAATGTGCCCTTTACTATCATGATCTGACTGACCAGCAAAAACTCTGGGTTAAAAAATTGCAATTAGATCAGAAGGGAAGAAGGAACTAATTTTAATCTAACCTTAGCTGCTCTTTTGGGTGTTTTGTTCTAAGCTCAGTAAATGAAGAATGTCTGCAAAAGGAATTGACGTCATTGCAGATTGGTTTAATTAAAAACCTGAAATACTTAACCACCATCAGCAACATCCAGTCTGAACAAAAATCAATCTTTGGTCAGAACAATTTTTACATACAAATTGAGTGAAATAACACAGAATACGGTCAAATAAGTATTTAGGGTAATATCTGACCTAAACAGATGGTGCAGAGTGCCAGCTTCACTACGACAAGGAGTTATACAGCCTAATATTTAATCCCTAGTCTATGATTACATGATTTCTGAGCTGGGAAGTGCAAGGCAGCCTGTAGAGTGGTAAGGACGGGTAAGGTCCGCAGAGGCTGAGGGTGAAGGTCTCCGTGCTGCTCCTCAAGCCTGTGGTGGTGGTGGGTTATCTGCCCTCACGTTGCACAGTTCTGGAGTTCCCAATGGGATGGTGTCTCTCTCTCTTTGCTCGTCTTAAGGTCCTCAGTGGACCTTCCTCCTCACTGCTCTCCTCGGAGCTGGAGACGGCGGTGCCTGTTTCTGTGCCAGCTGGAGGCCTTTCATAAGGGTCCCTTTGACATGAGACTTTCTCCCCTTGGCACTCTTGCCTGTGTGTGAACTTCAGGCTTTCATTGAAAGAGGCAGAAGCCATGCACTCGGCTGCTGTCTTGTCACAAGCACACAGGAGTTTCTCACACATGGTCCAACCAATACCTTAGAAAGAAGTTTCAGAATTAGTGTTTGAAAGCAGTTACAATTAGTCAGTGTTTTGCCGTGGGTACATGAGCTTTTGAAAATAAAGTTTTCAAATCTGCCTTGAATTTTACTCTCCAAATTCATCTTTAATTATCTAAATATAAGCCTGACACCAAGATGCTGGGCAGCTGAAGGTCTGACTGGCTTTAGTTGAATTTGTGAACATGAAGACACCAACAGATGACTTCTGTCTCCAATCATAAAACATTTGAATGCAATTTTCTCAGGCTGACTTGGTCACATCATACACGGTGGTCCAATAACTTTTATCTCAGCTAGAAAAAAAGCTCCAGTTTACATTGCTAACATTTTGTAAGCCAAACTTTTCTGTCTCCATACTCAGCTCACAGGCATGGTAGCATTCAGTTTGCAATGCACTGGTACACTGTCACCAGGATATGAGAAATTTCCTCTGACACAAACTTACATTTTGGCTTGTGATCAAAACATACAACTTCGGATCTTGAACTTCTTTCTGCATGACATCCAAGTTTCTTAACTTGTTCTATACAACAATGATGAGAGAAGCAGCACCTAAAATAAACAGTAGATATAAATAAAAAATACTCTTCCAGCATCACAGAGCACTCACAAATATTTTATTTTTTTATTTTCAATGTTCGTTAAAACAGGGAAATTTTACGTTTTGTATAATGGAAATATCCTTTCCATAAAAAAGGAAAACCAACCCAAACTGTTCCTACTCTCCTCCTATACTTGTTCCTACTTCCACTACCTCCTTCCTAATTCCTTTGGTATCATTGCTTAACAGTACTGCAGTTTTTTAGGGGGCTTTGTTTTAATTTTAAGACATATCATTACAGTTGTAACTGTGACCTAATCCACCATGAGAAGCGTCCATAAGTGTCCAAATACTGTTGAGTGAAGATCTGAAAACAGCATCATGGTAGCCAGGGCCTTAACTACCCTCACCTACATTAGCCTGCTTTGTCATGTGTAGGCAGTCTTGTTTGTGTGCAAGGGTAGGACAAGCGTGTGTGCTGTACTTCAGACCTGGTATGGCCCCAACTACTATGAACTTCCACACAGGGACAGATTTGAGTTGTAAAGGCAACAGTCTCAGAGGAGATTTCTTTGCTTTGGTTGAATTCTCTGCATGACTCCAGAATTCCTCCTCTTTGACTGCCATGCCACAACAGCACACAGTTGGTCGCAGCAGGTCCTCAGCTCCAGCTCCAGCAGGGCTTCACTTGAGTTCTGCTTTCTTTGAAGGATGCTGCAGCATGGGTGTATGTTAACTTTTCCTTTTGTAAATCACTTTCCAAAACACCTCTTAGCCAAAGTTCATGTTGTCCTGGTTCCACTGGGATAGAATCATAAACCACCCATGGTATGGAGACCATTAGCAGTTTTGAGTCAGCCAGGAGCTTAAGGTGAGAGGGACAAAAGCCAGGGCAGCTGCCCTGAGCTGGCTCCCTCACAAGTGTATCTCCTACCCAAACCAGCACGCTCCTTATAAAGAGGGAAGTTTGCTGAGGGTGGGGCTTTCTCTGGCTCCTGCTCCTCCTTGCCCTTCTCCTCCTGCTTCTTTTCATCCCTAAAGGGGCTTGCTTACCATTTTGCCCCTGAGGACTCTGTTCCCATTTATTGTGACTGGGCTAAGTATAACTGTGTTATTTATATTGGCATTAGTATTAATATTAGTTTTGTTGTTTCATTAAATAATTTTAATTTCAACCCACAATCTCCTCTCCTTTTCCTAATCCCCCTTCTCTGCTGGGGAGGGGTCATCAGGTGATGGAATAATTGCTGTGGTTTAGGCCTGAATACGAACTAAATATAGAAACATGGTAACCCTTATCCTCATCTCTTGTTATACTCTTCCTTCTGCTCTAATTCCCACTGTTCTCCCTTCTTATTTTGAGTTAGTAAGTCTCTAAAATTCTCCAAACCATTGATGCAATAATATAGTGTGTCTTAGTGATGTTAGGGAATTTCATATTTTACATATTGAAGTGGGCATTTTAATTTTTTTCAAAATGTGGCCTGGCTATTGTTATGTAGCTGCACAAGACCAAACAAAGGGTATGCTGGGCTTTGTTGGTCTACAGGCATCCCAGTAATTCCCAGTGTTAGTGGCAGATTACAGAGCAGCCCCCACCTGTCCAGTGCATCAGCAGGATGGCCTCTCCCTTCCTGGCCACAGTAGCAACCATAAGACTCAAATTCCTCTGGGCAGCGCTCAGTTAGACAGAAGAGCATTTCTCCTAGCTGGGGCAGCTCCTTCTTCACTCTTCCATCTCCTCTCTCTTGCAGAAAGGTTAATCTCTCACATACTATAAAGCAAAAAACATTATTTGACACATCATGTTTTCACTGAATGGGGGCTCTCTTGTGATGATGGAAGTATGTTCTCAGCTATCAGAAACTTTTAAAGACAACATTTTACTATTACTAATTTATTACTCCAGCCCATGTACTATGGCTGTTAGAATGCTACTGAGCAAGAGAGCAGAAGTGGGGGGAAATATTTAAAGGGGAGAGAGATTCCTATGAAGACAGGGACACAAGTCAAACTGGATTACAATGAGATTATTTTGCAATCCTTTCCAATCCTTCATAGTTAAAGTTTTCTTCTGAAATGTTCAAACTTAGATGAGTATTCAGTAGCTTCTGTCCTGGCTAATTTAGAAAACAGAGTCCTACCCTCTTGTGCTTGCAAAGTGATAGCTGGGCAAAGACTGTGTTGTGCTGGAGGAAACAAAAACTTATTTTTTTCATTTGAAGTACTGGTCAATTTGAGCTAGGATGCCTCTAGCCCAAATGCAGGAGAAATGAAGGAAAAGTGAGGCCCGATCCCTGGGAGTCTTTAAGGCCAGGCTGGATGAGGCTCTGGGCAGCCTGATCTAGTGGGAGGTGTCCCTGCTCATGGCAGAGGGGTTGGAACTGGGTGACCCTTGTGGTCCCTTCCAACCCTGACAGATTCTGAACTGTTTTAGCAGAGGACTTTAGAGCCCTATTGGCTCAATGGTTGGACTTGATGATCTTAAAGGTCTCTTCCAGCCTAAAGGATTCTATGATTCTATTCTATGATTCTAAATTCTGCCCAAGTGCTTGCTTGGGTCTTTGCTCACTCATGTTAATTCTCTAAGAACGAACCCTGGAATCATGCACTGATGTACACTCTCTAAGAGCTGATATTTCACAATCAAATTTTCCAATCTGATGAAAGGATGGGCTGATCCCTTGTGTCTGCTTTTCCAGATCTGGGACTGCTTCTCTCCACTGAGAAGCCCAACAAGATGGATGGGACAGTCCATCAGTGTGGATTTACAGCAGTAACAGGTCTGAAATATCTTGGAATCTCAGTAAAATCTGAGCAGGAGCTGGAACAGAATCAGAAATGGTGAGAAAAGGCCAACTCCAGCAAAGCTTTGGCAAGAGGTCAGAGTGAGGAGCAGGGGAAGGTCCTTTCATTGCTTCTGCTGCTTTTAAAATAAAGTACCTCAATTACATGATTAAACTGATAAGAACTAAAGCAAGAGAAAACATTCACCAAGCTCACTTTAGATCTTGTACTGGATGAAGAATGTACTTATAACCTAAACATAAATAGGTTTTTTGAGTGTTAATGATACCACATTGGTGGAAGAGGTTAAACTGATGGAACCTTTTGCAGATGACTGCACATCCTGTTGTTTTGATAACTACCAATACAATGTGCTTGTCTCACTGGTTTAGAACAACTACAATATTTATATTTAATATACACCTACCTCTTAATTTAGAAGTAGTTGAAGGTTTCATTAGATGTAACTGAGAAAAATCCCTTCATTTACCTTTTTGTGCAGGTTCATTTGGTTGCCTGTCAGACAGTAACAGTTCCAGAGCTATTCCAGAGGAAGATGTGCTCTGGCCCCCACTTGCAAGGCTTGTCTCTGGAGGTGACATATGCATAGAGGAGACTGGAAAATGTAGAATAAACTCTTATTTCAGTAATGTGTCCAAAAGTGCACATAACCATAACCAATCGGCAGTCTTTTAATATACAGTTCATAGTTAAAATACTGTTCATTAATGGTTAGTTAAGCTTGCCTGGTCAGTGTTTGACAGTGACCTGCTCTTTCCAGTGCAGTCAGTGTTGTGCACCCTGTATTCTATGTAGTCTATCCAGATTTAGGGAGAAAATAGTGTATTCTATAGATCTGTAAGAAATGCCAAATCCTCAGGTAGCTAAGAACAGGAACAGGGGAGTGCTGTAAATTAGAATAGGTGTAATTCAGTTTTTACTTGCCTTTTTCTTTTGTCCTTGCAGATATGCCTGCAGGAATCTTCTCAGTAGGGACAACTTTGACTTGCATTGAGATAATATCTGCTGGGAATGAGTCTGAGGAGGTGGTTATCTCTTCCACTGGGACTACAGCGTCCATAAATCCATCCTCTTCTGAATAAGCAGAAAGCAGAAGACATGGAAAGTTTTCATTTTAGGTAAACAGTCAAAGGAAGAACTGGTGTGAATTGATGGTCATAGAGAAAAAAAACCCAAGACGGAAACTGGGAAAGCAAAGAGCATCCACACGTCTCTTTTCTTCACCTTTGTTGTTTTTCAGAAGAAATGATGCTGGTTAAATGTGACCATTTTAACTGCTGACTATTTAAAAAAAAATAAATAAAATGATGTTGCATAGTGAGGTAAAGAGCTGTACCAGTTGCTGGAAATAACAGGGGTTGCTGGTAAGTCTGCCACACTGAGAGATGAAATGCAGGTCAGAGGTCATGAAATATCATTTTCTGAATAAATTGCTTAAAAATCATGTCAGTTCACATGAGGGTACCAAAACTGAGAGCAACATTAGTAGCAACAGAAAATTGACTGATGCAGAGCTGGGCAACTGGAGGATTTACTACACTACAACCACAAGGATAATACCAAGAGGAAAATAAGGAATAGAAGCATAATTTTAGGAGATTCTTTATCCTAAAAATTTATTTGGTAATTATGTTTAGACTATCTGAAGCTTTGTTGTTGAGCAGAAATGTTTTGTTTAATCTGGGGATTACTTAACACCTTTTTTCTTTCTTTTTAGCCTTTTTATATATGCTAGCGTGTCAATGAAAACACATATCAAATGACATCAAATGGTTTCATTTTTTGCTAAATGTCAGCATGAAGGATGTGGTATTTAACAAACAAATTCTTTGAAAATACTTGTGAACATGTATTTCCGCACTTTTAAAGCCTTTCCTTTTAAATTCCTTGGCTGAATTTACTAATTGGCTTAAACTCAAATGCGCTAAATTTGTCCCTCTGATGTTCTTGTTTTATTATGTGTTGAAAATAACCTGTCATGGGATAAGAAAATAGATCTAAAAAAATGGTAGTCCTGCTAAGAACACAACAAAGCCCTTGAAAGGCTGCAGAAAGGGATCAATAGCAACGTGCTAGTTTTAATAACACAGCAAGGTGCAGATTTTATGCTACTTCTTTTGACAGTGCTGTGTTGAAACGAAAGTGATTCCTGCTAGATGTAGAAAATAAAAGTGGAGTTTGGGAAATTCTGCACTGAGCTAAAAATAGATACTACAAATAATCTTCTGGGAGCTATGCAGATCTGCAGCACAACACTCAGATTTTCTGATACATTCAAGTTACAGGAGGAGAACATTTAGTGATTTTTCTGACCATGGCATAGCACAGCAATGCCAAATTTCTGTATTGGGCTGGGAGATATGAAAACTAGTCAGTTAGTGTACTCAGAGCCAAAAATTTACTAGTTTCAGCTCTCCATATTCACTGTTCCTTAACATTTTTCTGGTGCATTTCAGTCTGCCTGAGTGATCCTTTCTGAACAAAGGGGCCACCGAAAACTTCCAGTTCTACCAAGGTTCTCCACTTCCAGCTGTAGCTACCAGGGTGACTGTGCTCGAAGCAGCAACAACTGCAAAAGCTGAAATAGGTTTTAGACTTGGAAAGAATTCCTTGAAATTCTGTATAATAAAGGAGGAGGCAAAATCAAAATTAAACCTTCTGGCAGCAGATGCCCTGGGTGTAATTTTAAAAAACAACCATTATATTGAAAACCCTTATGTGCAGAGGTTTTCACAAACACTTGGATGAGGAGTGTGTACGAGTGGCTTGAGGCAAAGAACAGCTAATACTTCTCAGTGTGATTTTATTCATTGTTTATCTGCCATCTGACCCTGATCTAAATTTGATTCTCCAGCAGCCCTGTTATCATCATGCATGGATTTTTGACCGTGATGCTTTCAGATGAAATATTGTTGTGTCAGTCAAAGAAAAAGGAAAGCTGAGAGTGACTGACCTTTTATGAAGAAGACAGGGGGAGCAGGAGATCTACCTCTGTGGTCCCTTGTGGTAACTGTACCAAAACAGAGAGGCATCATTGTGAACTACCTGCTGTATTTCTGCAATGCATTTCTGGAGTAACTTTTACTGAAAACATCATAAAGCTTAATCAAACATCTCTGTTAGACCTGTTTCATAAAGAGGGGTCATCAGAATAATTAGGAGAAATGAAGTGTTTTGCTGAAGGATGTTCAAGATAGCAGAAGAACTAGAGGTATTATCCAGAAATCCTGTGCTGCAGATTTCTGTCTGTGACACCACAGACACCAGGAGTCCAGAGTGCCTGATTTGTCAACAAAAATACAACCAGACTCTTACCTCTGGCTTTGGACGTCCCCAGGACTGTCTCACTGTGCTCAAAATAAATCACTGGTCAAGACAGAAAATGTAAACTCAAAAAATAAGTTACCAGAACAAACTCTTGTGAACAGTCAAGCTCCTGAGAAGAGTTGTTTTTGGCAAAGCAGGAAGATTCAGGTATTTCATGTACAGACATTTGCTTGATCTTCTCAGTGGTGCGTTTATTGTAGACAAAGTGATACTGATAAAATGATCTCATTGCTGCATTCAGATGATGTGCATTACACTAACAAAGAAGCATAAATACGGCTGAAGTGGCAAATTTGGCATTAAATCCATTTGACAGATACACTAAAGGGGACTAGGTCTAAAATCTCACTGTTGCACACAGAAGGATGACACATTTCTCACGAGCACCTTCTGTTCACCTGCACTGAAAGTCAAGTATGGACAGGCAGCTACAAGACCAAATACTATCCTAACCTCTAACTTATTTCTTTACCTAGTAAAATGATTTTCATCTGTCAGCTGTTTCGGTAAGTTTTAAACCTACCTATCACATTATCTGAAAAATCATTTCTTCATCTTTTTGTGTGTTTTTAGGATATAGTGTGCAGAAGAATGTCTTTGCCTTTAAATGAGTTGCTGAGAAATACTAAACTTTGGTTTAATGCAGTTCCCACAGTTGTCAAAGTTGAAGCTCCTTTGAGCTTAAATGGGGAGACAACTAGTTAAATAAATGGTTTTCCAAATTTTTCCTTCAAAATCTGGTTAGATATGCTGTCTCTGATATGTTTTCAGCTTTCTAAAATTCATAATACAGGTTTTTGTCCCTTGGCAGTATTTTGAGCTGTATGATGAACTAACTATGCCTTTTTAGAGAGCATGAGTAATTGTTTTTTTCAGTAAGTAAATGACTACTACAAATGTGCAAATACAGATGCACTTACTCCTTCAGGAGCTCTGTTTTCTACAACCAAGCCTCCTGGAAGCAGCTAGAAAAACATGAACTAATACTGGAGCTGTTGTTAGGTGAGACCAATAAATACCTTGAAAAAAATCCAATAATAATAGAGGAGATAATAAAGAAGAGGTGTGAACGAACAGCCAGCACTTACACTCTGCATAAAGCCTTTTAGGTAGGTACCTCTGTGCATGTGCTTTTTTAAAAAATAAAAATACCCTGTTAAATCTGAAGCCTTGTTTCTTAAAAAAAAAAAAAAAAAGGAAAGAAAGAAAAAAGAAAAAAAAAAAGGAGAAGATGGAAAAAATTCCATGTGTTTTTTTTTTCATTATTCCAGATTCATACTTAGGGCGATGGCTCACTTTGAGAAAAATAGAGGAGCAACTTGAAAACAAGTTCCAAAGTTCTCAAGAAGTGCAGCTTTCCACTTCTCCTCGCTCCCACGAAATAACTCCCAAGCTCCTCTGAGTTGAGCAGTGGCCTGGTCGCCTCCATCCAACGGACTTTGCTTGTGTGCTTGGCAGATACAGGGTCTCTGTACATGACAGTGTGGCTCTGTTTGTGGTGGGGACACGTTACCAGAGTGCTTCAGCTAAACTGGACAATGGATGGTGCAAAACTGGTGTCCTTCTCTGTTTTCCAGCTGTGTAACTTGGCCCTCACTACCTTGGTGTGCCCTCCCACAGCTGCCCGTGGCTTTGGTGACTGCTGGCCATGGCCTCTTGTGCTGTAGTGCACACCAGGCAGGTAGGAAGAGGGAAGTTTTGACATACAGCAGCAATGAGATTCTGCAAGTATCCATTCCTGAATGAGATTGTTATTGATTGTAGCAGTAAAAAAAAAAAGCAAACAAACAACAAAACAAAGAACCACTTGGTATTGTGGTTCAGGAACTACCCATGCTCAACTTTTCCTTGTGTCACTGCTTGATCTTGTATAATGTCTCTTTAAAGACAACAAATATGCAGTTGGCTGTGGGTCCAGTGGTTGGCACCCACACAGCACATCTCTGCCAGACAGCTCACCTGCAGCAACCTCTGTTCCCAGGGAAAGAAAAAAAAAGGTCTGCTTGGATGAAAACAGGTTTTGTCACAGAGGGCTCATTCTCAGCCCTTGGGAAACTTACTGTAAGCACCGGTTAAGCACATCACATGCACAAATTGGAAAATTGCACCTCCTCATTCGGGCTTGAATTCCATTACTGAAACATTATATCTGCTTTTATATCAGGCCTTTCAGAAAGGCAGAAAGAAAGCAAAGAGCTTATTCTTGTATTTTGTTCTTTTAGCTTTTGGGAGCTGAAAACAGTGCTTCTTGCATTGTAATTGCAAACCTTCCACAGATGCAGTTGCAGCCTTTGTTTTGTCAGTCCTATGATGAAGGAATTCTGCAAAAATAAAAACATTCTTACTCCAGAGTCATGCCTTAGACTAAATCTTGGCATGACAGGATCAGTGATCAGAATGGAACTTATATTACTGCTGTTGTACTTTTTGCAGAGTTATTATATTATATAAATATAGCAAATACAAACTTAATTATTGATAATTACGGTAGCAGTATTAAAATCCTGCCTTAGCATTTATTCACTGCTGATACTAAATTCTAGTCGGTAACATACAGTATAATAATAATAAAGAAGTCACTCAATGTCTGTCATAAAGAATCTCAACCTAAACAAGAGAAATTGGGTAGAAATCAGCATTTCCAGCAGGTACTTAAATATGTGGCCTACAGTGAAGGTATAAAGATAAGAATTGAACTTTTAATCAGAAAACTTGAATGTTTAAATCCAGGCACTTGGCTACAAACCTCATTGAAACAAGGCCTAAAATGTGCATACAAATGGAGAAGGATCAATCTGAAACTATTAGTGTTTTCTACTGTGTTTCTTCTTACATTATTTCTAAATGAGATTCAGGGTTGTCTTCTGAATTCTGTCTCAGAAAAAGGAGTCATTTGGCTGAAATTTTCCTGTTCACCTGTGTGAAAGCTTGTCATAAAATTGGTACTTTGGTTTATTAGACTCTTTTCTTTTCCCTTTATATTTTGATATCTTACTAAAACTTGTCTTTGCTTCTCAGAAAGGAACTTATAGCTTCCAAAGTACTATTTTTTCTCAGTATAAATACATCTTGATTTAGTATACTATTCAAAGTATTACAGAGATAAGGTCATACCCTCCGTGTGAAGTGTTGTCATCTCTCCCTTGCTGGTTGTTTCTGAAAAGGAGAAAGCTCTCTCATAGACAAATCTGTGAGAAAGGGCTTTTTTTCCATTTAATCTGAATTGTACAAATCAGGAAATCATTGCTTTTGTTCCTATTAAAGAAAAGATTTAGGCAAATAGATCCCTATTTCATTAAACTTTTCTCAGAAATCCTTTGCAGAAATTTTTCAGATAGGATTATTTTTTTTTTTTGCAAAGCCTGCACTGGGCAGAATAGCTGCATAGAAAGATAATAACATGAATGAGTACTAAAATAACAGTTTAATTCAAAACATTTTTTTTATGTTAAGAAATATAATCAGGAGACTAAAATTAATGGAGGTATTTACTGAGCTAAAATTCAATCTGTCTTTATCAACATGATTTTCCTGTTAACACCTAACAATTTCCCTTTTATTTGTAGTGTGTTGGAACTGTCATACCTTATATTAGAGTCATCTGATCCCAGTAAAAGATTACTGGCTTACATGAAACAATTTTCTGGCTTTGATGCAAACTTTCTTGTGGCATTTTCTTCCCCCTTGACTTATTCACGAGGGGATGCATGCATCCAGAACATTATAAAGGTGTATATGTTTGTTGTTATCACTGGGGTGTATGAATATGAGCCATGCTCTGATTGCAATCCATATGAATTAAGGTTTTAATCCAGCCCTGTTCCCACAGGACAGGTATTCAGTCTTATAAGGCTGTAATTTCAGCTATAGAGCATGGATCACCGTATGATAATGGATATAAATAACTCTTTCATCCTCAGAGATTATTTTTCTTTCAAAGATGGAAACCAAGTAAAAGGGCCAAGGGGGTCTGTTTTTGCCTTTCCAGCTAGTTTTTCCATGATTGACAGGGAGATTTGAGTTAGCAATATTTTCAGTTTGGCTTTCCTGCTAGTGACCTCAGTGGGTCACTAATCACCCCAAGTTTCACCCATTCCTTCAGGCTGGCAAGAGCCTCACAGAGTTGGCAGGAGTCTCCTGAAAAAATGTCTTCATATCTAACTGGGATTTCCCTGTTGCAGTTGTCTCTTGCCTCTGGTTCTGTCCTTGTGCACCTCCAGGAGGAGTCTGGTTCCATCTTCTCTACATAGTCCACTTGGTATTGAGGGCAGCCAAAAGATGTCCCCTGAGCCTCCTCCTCTTTCATCATGTGCTCCAGCCCTCTCACCAGCTTGGTAACCCCTCCTGGACTTGCTCCAGGATGGCAATTAGCTGACTTTCTTTTCTCTCGGTATTCACTTGAATAGCAGTAAATGGAAAGGACACAAGAAACAGAGAATAGGACAGACCACCAGATTTAGTGCAGGAAAGCACCCAGCTATTGCTTCATTCTCACTGGGCAAAATCTTATGCCAGCAGAAGAAATGGCAGGAGGAGGCAGTGGATCAGGTCCCTATTATTACCTGTAGGCAGAGATGGACAGAAGGAGACATCCAGCCCATTCAGGGAGGAGTTAACATGTGCATTCACAAAGCACTCAATGGCATCCTTGTCACAGTTGCAGAGGAACTGTTCACAGGGATCTCCAGACTCTGGAAATGACATTAAAATTCAAACAAGGCACTGTTGAAATAACCTTTCTACCTCCTCCTTTTTCCCCCATATAAGTTTTGTGTCTGTATTAATCAGTGCAAGCCTATTTATAACCCTCCAGGTTGAACACAGTCAGGTTTCAGCATCCAAGACAGTTTGGGTTTGTGAAACACCATCCAATGCAGCCTGGCACAGCTGGCAGCAGAATTCTTGCCTGTGCTGGTTTGTTCTGCACAGTAATGAGGATTACAAAGCAGTGCTTTCCTGCCTTTTGTTTTTCCACAGAAAACTTATCCCAGCTAATACCAATTTCAATATTTCACAGACTTCATTAAAATGTTCCTCCTAACCTCAAGAAGTCACAGCCTGCAAGCCTTTCACGGAATATATGTTTTTCTCTTTCTAAAGGCTATGAAACAGTTTCCCAGGATATACTATTTTCCCACTTCAAAATCTTCTACCTTTCAGGGTATCAAAAAAAAAAACACAACACATTGACCTTTCTGAGCTGTCACACTCAGATTTCATATTTTTGGTTTGAACAAAATGCTTTCTGATTATTAAGCACGTGAAGAGCTAAAAAAAACACTATTCATGTTTAGATGCACTTGGACTTTTATAGAGTGGCCTAAATAGCAAAAATGGTTTTCGTTTGAAACAAGAAAAGGAAATTAGATCTGGTTGTTGCTTAAGAAGCTGAAAAATTATATTAGGATTGACCAGGCATTGAAGAGCTCCACTCCACACTTGCCAAGACTGTATTAGTGATGCATGGAGTAGCTGTTAGAACAGCATGGCCTCTGCCCTCCTTGGGGATACTCTTGTGTCTGATGAGTATGTATGATCCTGTGAACAAAGAATCTGGCCCCTCAAAGTGAAGTATATAAAAATCAGGCCTTGAAGCTTCAGAAAGGAAGAGTTTTTCAGGTCTTTCTTTTTTTCCCTAGCATCCACTGCATCGCTGAGGTGTGGAGATATCCTGAGCGATCCTTAGTGGTCCTGTAAAACCAGGGAAACCTCAGCAAAAGGCTGCCTATTAGAGAAGCTCTGGCAAGTTTCTCCTTATTTTACTTCAATTTTCCTGCCTAGTTGGGCTTTCACACCTTTCTGTAGTACTATTTGTGTTCATCCTTGAGAAGAAAAATCTGTACATGGAAGTGTTTTCTGCTTAATTTATATATGAGTTTTGGTAGCTAGACCAAAATGCATTTATTGGTCATGGTGAGGCTCCAATATTACACTCTTGCAACAGGTTAATCTTACCACAGGTGAGGTTTTCAGCAGAGCAGCTGACATCTGTAGAAATCTTTGATGGATCCCATGTGCACTCCTTCTCCAGTGCTTCCTCATAGCATTTGCGGTGCTGGAAACAGCAGCTTGAAAATTTAAATAACACAAAGTTTGCACTATTTAGTTTCAGTTCAAAATCAGACAGCAAGGCTTTCATGTCACTCTTACAGAAGAATGCAAAAGAGGCCAAAAGAGAAAAAGGGGTCCTCAGTGTGGTGTTAGTTACAAGAAAGGCTGATACTGCTTTTCCCTGAGTCCAGTGGGATAAGTACAGCTGGATGCAAAGCGCAGTGGCAGGAGCAGGTCTGCATGCTGTGGAAGACCACACTTACATTTGTTTCTCCTTCTGAGGTATCTGAGTTCTTACAGCTTGGTTCTAGAGGTCTTGGCTCCAGCCTCACTACGTTTCTCACTATGGACCTGGAGAACTGCACGGAACCTGGCACTCGTGGCATGCTGACCCCTCTGCAGTGCCTTGGGAGTCCCCATGTCTCACTGAGAGGATAGAAGTACGTGCAGTCTCATCCTCTGTTTCTTGTACCTTCTCTTGTATGGAGCAATCAGAATTAAATGCCCCATATAGCCATGGGGAGGGGAAATATTTTTCTCACTCTGGAGTCGAGCCGCTTTCTCCTACCACCACATAACAAAGGCAGTTAGAAACTTTGCCTACACCCCTGCTGTCATGCACACCCCAAATCCCTGCATAACCACTTTAGCTGGGAACAGCAATGAAAAATCAACTAAAACAAGCAGCTCTTCATCAGTTCTCTTTCCTCTTCAGCTGTTTTTGAACAGGCAAGCCATCTTCTTCTACATCATAGCAGCAACTCTGTGCACTGACATCAGCTATAAATGAAACACCACTAAAACTTCGTCATCATTCACACCACATAAAATTGTTACAGAGATCAAGCAGGGGCTTGCTGTTAGAGTGAGACTGAAAAATCCTCCTTTCAGAGAAATGGGCTTGGAACACGGGTCTGCTATTGCCATTGGTCTTGACTGTGCTGAATGCAAAGACAACGTTAACACTTAAAACCAGCATCTGCTGCCAGGAAGGGTTAACTTCCAGCATGATGTAAGGAGTTAACTTTAATAAAGCACATGTGGGATTTTTTTTAAAGATACAGTGAATGTGTCTTACATATCACCCCCAGCCCTGCGTATGCACTGAA
>NW_008580723.1:219530-234231 GCF_000691845.1 Merops nubicus | reverse complement strand
GAAGCATGCCTGCACTGATCAGGACAGGGAGCAACCACCCGCCCTTTGCAGGCTCCCCTCTAGGCTATGCATTCACTTTCTCACTTCCTATACTAATTTAATATTTAATCACTTACTATATTAATAAATAATTATTACAATATTTAATTTGCCCTTGCAACAAGGGAAGCAGTCCAAGTCCTAGCCACAGTCAGACTTTTGACTCAGTGAAAGACACCAGTGATGAGATTTGCTTAGGTTGCCAGCAGCTGTTCAGAGCTCATGAGTAGCATTATCCCAGCTAATGAAGTTTCAAAGCCCAATTTCTTGCACTCCAGTGTCTCTGCTGCCTGTTAGTGTTTTTACTCCCTGCTGTAACCTCATCTAGGAGACTGCAGGAATGTATTGAAGAGAGGTGAGGGCAAACAGCATGCAACAGGGTGGCCCCGGTGGTCCCTCCACACCTCAAACACGGCTGTGCCACGTGTCAGACATGAGGCTGAAGTTTGAAGGCTCCATCAGGAACAGGGTTTTAAACAAATAGTTGATGAAATGTCTCGAGATCCAATCCTGTCTCTGCCTCATGTCCAGTGAGGTGCCAGCACCTGAAAGCTCCTCTAACTACATAATCAGTCTAATACAAACTCCCTGCAGTTCTTGTTTGTTTGGGGAATCACAATTACATCGATGTTTACAGCAACAGCTAATCAGAAAATTTACTTGCTTTCCTTTTGTAAGCAGAGGATTGTAAAATGTGGATTGTGCTCAGGGCATACTTCTCTTTCTCCATGGACAATGGGGGACATCTGGCCTCCTAATTTAGGTACAGCTAGCCACTCTGGGAAATGGGAAAAGTTTGAGCTTACAGACAGAAACATTTTTCCAATGCCTTAAAATGCTACAATGAGATGTCCACCCTTTTTTATGGAACAGAAATGTCAGTGATAAAATCCAACATATGCAAAACTAGTTTCTAAGAAGTAAAGGTAATGAAACAATTGCAGCACTGTGGGAGCCATGTCTGAGAAAGACATCTAGCAGCCACCTGTTTGCAGGTTCTCTTAAACCAGGAGCGTATCTGTGTCAGTGGCAAAGCGTAATCAGTCTCCACTTACTGCAAACTGCAGTGGGGTCACCATGCTGCTGAAGTGCTGGGGTTAAACCCCCAGCCCCAAATGAGGCTTGCCATAGGGCTGACATCCACAACCAGGCAAGAAAGACCCTCCTGATTGGTTTTCACCCAAGCTCTGGCCAGCCTTGGGTGGGAACTGATGAGGAGATCACCACCAGGTGCCCCCACCTTACACATTAACTTGGAGGTGGGGCAAGAAGCCACCTCTGTAAGAGCTGACTCTGCTTGCAGTAGGGTTGGGAGGTTTGGCTGTGTATCTGTTGTGTGAGGATTCTGGTTATTGGAAGGGCTCCCTGACTCTTCATGGCAAGTGGAGTTTCCAGGATGGTACAACATAATCACAAATCTCTCTTTGGGAAAATCCTACATAAAATCCTACATAACTGGACTCCTTGTCTGGCTGGTTCCATCTCCCATGGAACCTTGGAACATCTTCCTTGGCCAGCTTGTTCCCTTCTGCACATCCTGTGTTGTGAGTGAATACATTGGTCTATTCATTCCTCCAGTGGTGGGCCACCTTGGATCTTTGGTGTATGATTTAAGAGTAGAGGTAGGACTATGGTTGCTGGTTTGTCCATCAATGATAATATTCTTCCTAGCTGGGCAAGCAGTCAGCAGAAGAACTGCTAAGGAAACCTCACTGCAGGACCACTAATTTGTAAACACAAAGCACTAATTTGTAAACACAAAGTGACTCTGTGGGTATTTCTCAGGACAAAACTTCTGATAGATCCTTTTGCTGTTTCTATATTAATGCTTCTCCACATTAAGATGAAGGTGAGTGAAGGAAAAGCCCAGGTGCTTGGCTCGTTGGGTATCAATGCGTTGAACTGACTCAAGCTCTTGTCTCAGCAAGTCATCGTGATTGTTCAGAGAGCCTTTTGTAACAAGTCCCATGGATTTTTTTTCCAGTAGCAGGGTTAGATCTTTGTTTTCTGAGCCATCCTGTGCTGGAAAGAGGATGGATTAATTTTCACCTACCTATAGGCCTTAGCCCTTTCTGAGCTGTTGCTGTCTTCACTCAGGGAATGAATACATTACATTGTTGGAAAAAACCTTTTTCTACTTACACATGGATGGATCTTGATTCTCTTTGAATTTCTTATCACATCTTCTGCCAGCACAAGTGAACAAAGATTGTCCTGGCCTAAGATTACATGATTTTTTCACTAGCTTGCTCAGGGTCTGGGGCAATATCCCTCCAAACCACAGACTGGAGTTTGGATATTTTTGTCCCTGATGCTTGGTATTAGAAAAACCATTGAGCTATACTGTTTTTCTCTCTGCTTGGATGTTCCAATGTCTTACAAACTCTGTATGTACACAGGTATTCAAGTCAAGATCTACTCAACCTCATACCTGCCAACTGAAGTCATATTTAGCCGTAATCTGATTCTTTTAATGCTCAAACCCACCTCAGATGCCAACATTTTTATTATAGCCCACAATGAGGTTACATTGCTGACATATTAGCTCCCAATACCAACAGTTTGGTAAGATAGCAAGCCCACTAAATTGCTCAGATTAATGCTTTCCTACTCACCTAACTAACAGGCCCTCTAGTTTTTTGCACCAATTTAAATGTGAGACAGAATTCCCCAGTACTAAGAAATTAATGATTTTTTTGTTTGGGTTTTTGTTTTCTTTTCTTGTGTTTTTTTTTTTCTTTCCCACAAAGATCTGTTCAGAATTCAGAGACCTCTGGGTAAGATATGTCAAGGAGATGGGTATGGTGTTTACTTGTTTATTGCATTAGTGGCCACTCCTTGCAACCAGTTTAAAGCAGCTGTGCCACTGGAGTTGCACTGGTGGCATTATACTCAGGTGTGAGGGACTCAGCTTGTATCTGTAGGGTGGGACTGTCTCTCCATATGAAGTGTGGGGAAATAAAGACACCCTAAACTCTGAGAAAAAAAAGAAGCAAGTGGATCATTACATGCTGTAGGTTATGACTACTTTGACTTCATCTGGTTTTAAGTTCTGCTGTAAGGCCCTTGGTACAGGATGTTGGCCCAGCAAAAAGATAGTCCTCACCAGCAGGTAGGACTATACAGGACAGGGCTGATAAACCAGAGCTGAAGTTATCTTTGGCAGGTCATATCAGACATTTATGTTGCAAGTGAGTGATGATTAGATTAAACAGACCTGGATGGTGTGGTATTCACTTATCCTCTGAATAAATCCTCTGTTTTTTTACAGCTGTCCTTAAATCATTTAGGCAAGTGTTATGCACTGGGTCATCAGAGCATGAGGGCACAGACAGCACGTCGGGGCAGAAGAAGAATGTCATGTGTAAGACTTACTCATCAGCTTCATCCACAGGGAGCCCTTCCAGCTCAAACCTGCAAGAGCAACCGTAGTCTTCAAAATCCCTGGGGCAAAAGCCAGTAACACACTTCATTTTGTTCACAAAGTTGAGCAGGGCAGGGAAGTTGGTGAAGATGGACTGTAACCAGGTGAAGTGAGAACCCAGGCAGTCTGGAAAGAGAAGAGCCACAAAATGTCTGGTAAGTGGAGGTGAGCCAGGTGTGGGTCACACATGGGTGGTATTTGCATGGACTCAGAGCCTAAACAAGGCAGAGATGTTGGGCAATGCTTGACATTCAGCACTATAATAGTCTTTGGGGAAATCTACAGCCTCAAAAGTCTGTGATGCTTTTCAATGCATACAAAAGCAAACTCCTTGGGATCTGTATTCAGTGCTCAAGTACAACTGGAACACATACTTACCAAAAAATAATGCAACACTTTCCACATTTTGAAAGACTCCATTGAGTAATGTGGCATTGTCTAAATGAAAAAATAAACAAACCAGATTTTTTTTTTTTTAAAAAGTAAACAACAAGCAATATCCCCAGACTGCCCCTGGTCTCGCTTCAGTTGTTAAACCATTTAGAGATAAGAATTACTATTAGCTAACAACACAATTCCCTGCAATGCTTCTGGAGTGCATATGATCCCCCACTGCCACCAGTGTTGTAGAAAGTAAAGCTTATACCATTCTTACTCAAGAATCTTTCAGGTGTGTTAAGAAGCTCTGGCAGAAATGCTGGCGGCTCCAACTCTTGGCCACCTACTGCAGTAAACAAATTTGAGAAGAAAAATATTTTAAAAGACCAAACCAAAGAAGACCACAACAAATACTTCATTATGACACAGACACTGCAGGCACTTTGAACACCTTCCTATACTAGCAAGCTGATTTATGAAACACTTGCTAAGCTTTGTCTGCACCCAGAAAAGCCCAGAAGCATACTGGTAAGTCTCATTAGCATCAGATTAAAAGTCAGTCTTCTGTTAAACAGAGCTATTGCTACTGAGGATGTGCTGAACCATGTGTATTCCTGTGCTCTCCTGAGCAGTAGCACTTACCGTGATAAATAATACAATTGTATAAAATTGTTTTAGTTGCCCAACTAATTTTATTGTCCCAAATGTTTGTATCCTGTAACCCTGTGCTCTTTACTTAGTTGGTCAAGAAGTTTGGCTTTTCTGAGCCCCTATTGCCTTGTTGCCTCTCTTCCTATCACTATTTCTTTCTTCAGTTAATTACCTCTTTTTGCTTTTGAAGGTGTGTTTTGCCTGTGTGGTATATTTTCCACACTTTTGTTTTGTTTGCAATGTCCAGAATCGGTAAAATCTAATCCTTTTTGTCTCCCTTCCCATCTTCTTTTTCCTTGTTCTTATCTTTTTCTTTTTGCAGCAGGCCCAAGGGGAAGGGACTGCTTTCTACAAACCAGAGAAGGTCTGATAAAGGCTGGCCTTTTCACAGGACTGGAACAAGTCTGTTGAAAGCTTGACAGCCATGAGGAACTCAGATTCAAACAAAATAATGGTGTGCCTTGCAAAACAAATAGCATTGAATGCTCTGTATTTGTAGACATGCTTGCTAAAGAAAAACTGCTCTTTGTTTTCCGGCTTAAAGCCTGTCTTTCCTCTGCAATGGCAAACACTCTTCCCCCAAACCATGTTCTGTCAAGTGCATCTAGAGCCAGGTTTTGACACACTCCATAACACCATGGCTCAAACTCCGTGTCTGTTGATGAATAACCATTGATCATTCAATCCCTTCAGCAAAAATCTGGAAAACATGAAAATCCCATTGAGTTGAAATGAGAGAGAGGAGGCAATTGATAAGGTCATACGACAGAACTGCTGGATGTTGTGATTGCTCCAGCTTCCTTCACTTGCATTTAGTTCTCAGCAGACTTAATTTGCACACACCCAACTAACACACAAATGTTTGAAGCTCCCCTGGAGACAAATCTCTACTACAGCAGCTTGGTAAAGCTTTGGTACTTCTAATTCTCTTATTATGAAGAAGGATTTTTCTAATTGTCACTAAGGCAAGATCAATGAACCAAAGTTTGCTAACAAGCTTGCTTCATTTCGTTTATACTGTGGGGAAAGGGACAAAGACAAAATATTTTCTGGATAAACTATTCTCTCTTCTTCTTTTGCTGTCATGTCTTTTGGAGCTGTTGGTCCTATGCCGTTCCTTGTACAGCCTCTGAAAGACTGTACTACAAAAACCAATCCCTTAAATCTCAGAAGACACTGGGGAGGCCAACCTCTCTCGCTTGTCTCCAAAACCTGTTAAATGATTTGGCACATGTCCTGATGAGAATTCTATGATGTGTCAGCTCTCGGGCTTTCCAGGTCTATACCTCATCCACAGGATTTCTTTTAACATTCAGATACATGTAAAAATGTTTCTGGACTCTCTCTGTGATGTTGCTTCTCTGACAACACTTTTCTGAAGTGTTATCTGAAAAAAATTACATAAAAAAAAAAAAAAACAACCAGCAGTGCACCTCTAGTTCTTTGAAAAAAATTACATAAAAAAAAAAAAACCAACCAGCAGAGCACCTCTAGTTCTTTGTTGGTTTTTTTGTTGTTGTTTTTTTAATTGTGGCTAATTAGAATGTCATAATATAGGACACAGTCATTACAATCCTTGGGGAGCAAAACCTTGATTGTGCTGGGAAAAGTCAGAGTGCAGCAAACCCAACCTATTTGATTTATTCAAGGTCAATCACGTTAGCTGCTCACAAAGATGCTAGTTCATGCACAGATAGTTGCTCTAGTCCCAAAGCAGAGATCTGCAGAATAGATCCCACATGAATATAAATCAATAATTCTCTCCAAACCTAAAGCCAGTAACATTTTAAATCTTTGTGCTCAGATTCTGCTTATCTGGGGGAAAAGAATCTAAAAACTGTGGCACAGCCTTTTGAGTTTTGGGAACAAAATCTCTTTAAAGAGTTATGTCAGAAAAATTTGAGTGTCCCTATATTTTTTTAGTGCACTAGGCATTCTTAATATATAGTCCCTTTTACATCTGGAGACTTAAATACCCCTTTATTTTTTATGAATAAGCACTGTAGGTATTTTGGCATTCTCTATCACTGCACTGGGATATGCTAATACTCTTACTGATTTCTATTCATACAGTAGCAGTCCTAAGGTTCAGCTTCAGCAACATATTTTAGCCCATGTGTGTCATGTTAGACCTGCTTCTTTACTCACTTGTAATGCAAACAGCCCCCTAGAGGAGAGGCAACTGCTGAAGATGAAGTAGGATGGTGCAGAATTTTTTCTGTGCCAAGGTGCTGAGCTTTCTTTTGCCTTTGGGAATAACCCCAAGGAGCAACCAGAAATGATGTTAGATCACCTAAAAGTCATCTTTTCACCTGAACACTGCTACTGTTAATGGCATTCCCACGCAGTGCAGGGACTGTAGAAATTTGAAAAGTTTGCCCATCCCTGTCACTGAGAAGCTCATTCACCCATGACAGTAAAATCTAGAGAATTAGACAAGGGAAAGAAACCTAGTAAATAGGTAAATAGTAAATACATAGTAAAATTTGGAGGAGGAGCTGTAGCTGAAATTGAGTTATATTTCATGATGCAGAATGATTTGGAGATTCTAGAAAATACAGACATATTTAATAAATCAAATCTCTTTATATGTACCTTGTTACCTTTTTGGAGTCAAAAGGACTTAAGTAATGACCAAATGCTAGCAGAAAGGAAGTTGTTGGGTTGTTTTTTTTTTGTTGTTGTTAGTTATATTTTTAAGCCCATTCAATGTTTCTTGTTTCACTAGAAGTCCTGATAATAATTAAATTTTTAAGTAGTTCACAGATAAACTTATTAAGTGCATTTGGATGTTGACCAATTAGATCTAAGGGGACGGAAGGGTGCTTCTAAAGGCTTGTTTCTAAATACACATACTTAAAGTAATATTTAGGCATAAATGTCTAACTATGCATATTTAAATAGTATTTAGGCATAAATGTCAAATAATCATAAAAATACATTGCCACTTACCACTGTACAATACCACCGACATAGACAGCAGCAGAATTACAATCATGTTTTATTTAATCCAAAGACAAGAAAAAGTCACAGAGCAGACTGGTGTGCCTGGTGAGTTAAGTACAATGTGAGGCAGAACATTATCTCTTGAATCTGGGAGTGGGAAGACATCAGCTTAAAACAGAGTTCTTTTGTAGCCTGGCCATATTTCTGCTTGATGCAATTCAGTTTTTGTTATTATTATAGTAAATGCACATACTGCAGCAATCATACATCTTATGTATCCTTCAGATTTTACCCATGTCCTCTATAAACCTGAATAACAATATTTATTTTGGTATTGCTTTAGGTGATTTTCACATCTTACTTGATCCAACAGGATGTTTAAACAATTCTTCATGATATGTTTAAATGCAGGTACTGCACTGTTTGAATGCAGTGAAACACTGTGTAAATGAAGAATTTACATACACTTTAATCAGTGCTGAGACTGGTTTAAAGTATCATATATTGTCCTAATGATAAGCACTGCGCTGTTTAGAAATTTTCAGGTTCTGGATGTGCTTGTCCTTACAGAAATGTGTGTAAATAATTCTTCTAAAGCTAAAATCCTTGCACTGGTATTAATTAAATTACAGATAACAGACTGGTTTTGAACTACAGTCACAGTTCACCCTAAATTTAAAATTATTTTCTAAGTAAGTCAGATATGAAGTTTTTTTACACCCAAATAAATGAAAAATTATTTATCTGTTTTCAAATATGTATCTACCGTTGATTATCTACTCCACTAAGGTCAAATATTGCATTTATTTCTATTAAAAAGTCTTGAAATATATAATCAGGAAGTGAGATTATAAATCTAACAGCTCTAATTATTTATAGTCTACTATCCCAAATCTCTTACCTGTACTTTAGCCTACAACTCCACAGTCCCAAATAGCTTGTTCTACATTGTTTTCTCCTGATTTCTGAATTATAGAGTGCATCTAGAAAGCCTTACCTTGAGGAATATTATTCAAAAGCAGATGGATGGAGAACAAATGGATTTCAACAAAGTCAGTACTGAGTTATTTATACCCACTTGGATATATACCTCACCCATGTGATCACTTCCTTTATCAAACCCACTTCAACATTTACTAATTAATTCTTCCATGAGATTCCTTAGAGTCATTATACCCACAGTGTATCTTAGTAATATAGCTCCAGTCATGTAAAGGATCTATACTGAGAAGCCTGTTCTGCAGGTGCATTCACTGTATAGTAACTTTCCCTATTACTCTTGGTTGTAATTAAATAGCAATCATCTCCTTGTTATTAATCACTCACAAAATCTCTGGGGCATGTGAATATGGCTTTAATAGCTTAGTCAGAGGTAGTGTTCAGTGATGAAAGGTGAGTGAAAATTTATACAGCTTTAAACACGGGCATTCCTCAGGGTTGACAAGCCTGCTCTCATCTCTCCACAGTGGCTCTGATCCAAAGCTGGGTGAAATCCAGGGCAAGGTTGAGTCAACGAGCTTTGGGAAGGCTGCTCCCCATTGGGAAGATGTGCTTTCTGCTAGGGTCAAACACAGCTACCCTTCAAAGATGCTGTCATTGAAAGCAAACTGTCCACTGAGTTTTAGCATGTAGAAGTGAGAAGTCTGACAAACTGGGAACTGTAAAATTACATGAACAAAAGGCTTGGCTCCTCCAAGGCCCTGTGAACTTAATTGTTTTAAGAAAGGCCTTTGATACTGTTTCCCCATAAGATCCTCATAGAGGAACTGATGATATATGGGCTGGAGGAACCTAGTGAGGTGGTTTGAAAACTGGCTGAATGGTGGGGCCCAGAGGGTGGTGGCAAGTGATGCAAAGTCTGTTTGGAGGCCAGTGACTAGCAGTGTAAGCCATCTGTCAATACTTGGCCCAGGCTTTCTAACATCTTTGTTAATGACCTAGATGCTGGGGTAGAGTGTGCTCCCAGCAGCTGTGCAGCCATACTGAACTGAGAGGGGTGGATCATACCCCAGAAGGTCATGATGCCATCCAGAGGGATCTTGACAGGGTGGAGAAATGGGCCAACAGGAACTGCATCAACTTCAACAACAATGGAAAAATCCTGTAGCTGGGGATGTACAACCCCATGCACCCCTATATGCTGGTGGCCATCCAGCTGGAAAGTAGCTTGGCAGGAAAGGGCCAAGGTCCTGATGGGTATGACACTGAACTTGAATAAGCAGTGTGCCCTTGCAGCAAAGAAGGCTAAAGGTGTCCTCAGCTGCATTAGGCAAAGTATTGCCTGGAGATCAAGGAAGTGGATCCTTCCCCTCTATTCAGCACTGGTGAGGTCACATCTGGAGTACTGTGTTCAGTTCTGGGCTCCTCAGTATGAGACAGACATGGACAAACTTGAGATAGTCCAAAGAAGGGCCACAAACGTGATTTAGGGGCATCTCTCATATGAGGACAGGCTGAGAAATCTATGACACTTCAGTGTAGAGAAAAGCCTCAAGGGGATTTCATAAATGCCTGTAAAAACCTGAAGGGAGGATGCAGAGGACAGAGCCAGGCTCTTTTCAGTCATACTCGGTGACATGACGAGACAATGGGCACAAACTGAAACACAGGAGGTTCCCTCTGAATATCAGGAAACATTTTTTTTCCTGTGGGGGCAATTGAGCACTGGCACAGGTTGCTCAGATAGGTTGTGGAACCTCTCTCCCATCTCCTCCATTGGTGGTATTCCACAATCATCTGAATATGGCCCTGGGTAATTGGCTCTGGGTGGCCCTCCCTGGGCAGGGGAAGTGGACCAGATGACATCCAGAGGTCCCTTCCAACCTCAATTATTTTGTGATTCTATGTTTCTATATCAATTCATTGCTGACAGGAAAAGCGCAGGGTCCAGCCATACCATATCTGTGACCAGCCCTATCAAAGAATGTCATAGAACATATAGCAGAAGTTATGCCCTAGTCATAAATTGAAAATTGATTTTCATGTGAGTTTTGGTGCTTCCAGTTGGAGTTTCCAGGAATTGTCTAAAGTGTATTTTTATGGCCTTGATGAACATTTTCAGACTGAAAAATCAGAGTGGGCTTGACTGGTGAAGTGCTGGGGTTAAACCCCCAGCCCCAAATGAGGGTTGGTGTATGGATGATGTCCACAACCAGGCAAGAAAGACACTCCTGGTTGGTTTTCTTCCAGGGTCTGGCCAGCATTGGGTGGGAACTGATGAGGAGATCACCATCAGATGCCCCTGCCTTCCACATTAACTTGGAGGTGGGGCAGGAAGCCACCTCTATAAGAGCTGACTCTGCTTGCAGGGAGGTTGGGAGGTTTTTCTGTGTATCTGTTGTGTGAGGATTCTGGCTATTGGAAGGGCTCCCTGACTCTTCATGGCAAGTAGAGTTCCCAGGATGGCACAACAAAATCACAAGTCTCTTTTTGGGAAAATTCTACATAATTGGACTCCTTGTCTAGTTGATTCCATCTTCCAGGGCATGCACTCCCTTCTGCACACAATATGCTGTGGGTGAGTGCATTGACTTGTTCTTCCTTCTGGCACTTTGGTTCTCTGGTGTGTGATGTGGTAACAGAGGGAGGACTTTGGCTGTTGGTTTGTAGGTTGATGATAATATCCTTCCTAGTTGGGCAACTAGTCAGTAGAATAACTGGGCATGGTAATAAATGTGAGTTCTCTGAAGTATTGATGCCACCGTAATTTTTGTACTTCTCCCAAACGTGCACAGAGGTTTTCAGGACTGAACACCCTGGAATATAGAAATGGGGTTTTTTTGGATGGCAGACATTGTGTTCAGTTCTTTCCCAGGCCCTTGCTTTTTCATTCTTTCTCTTAGTTCATAATTTTTCTCATTAATTTTCATTATTCACCTGTGAAAGCCAACCAGTAAGTTTTAAACAAGAAGTCTATGACAAGGTTGTCATTAAGGACAGGTACTATTAATCTTTTATCATCTCCTTCTACTAGTCAGCTGTAACTGCGTGATGCCTCCTAGTTCTCTCCCCATGAACAAGCTTATGCTGGAGCTCTCAGCTCTTTTCAGGACCTGAGAGTGGAGAGGGCTGTGACCTACCCCCAGTGCCAGACACTGCTCAGGCCCACCCTGTCTTTTTATCCAAACCTAAAAAGACCCAGAAAATCAAACTGACTTTAAGATTTTTTTTTTCTTCCCTTATGTCCTTGTTTTCATGTCCACCTTTCTGAGTTCTCAGAAAGCTATGATAAAAATGTAAGAAATAATATAGATTCTTTTAAATCATGTCTTCAGGCTTTAAAATGGTTTTAGGAGATTTAAAAACAGCAGATGTGCAAAGCTGTAATACACTCAGCTTTTCACAGCAGAAGTGATCCCGCCTTGGGTGATGAGAAGTGCTGCAGAGTGAGATCTCTACGCAGTGTTGCAGTACCATGGCCACGTTAATGTTCCAAATCTATACCTTCTCTGTATGGGCATCCCTATTTCTTCCACTGGCCTGACTTTCAGTATCACCTGGCAGCTGTACTAATCCAGTCTCTCCTGCTTTTTGGTATGACAGAAATGCTTCTATCACGCTCTTTGGCACAATAGTGAAATGTATTTTGGAAGAGGGCTGCTGCATCCCATCTCTCCCTGGGAGGAACATTCCTTATGGGGCCATCTTTTTACTTGGTTTTATATTATTTTGAACATATATTTCTCATATTCCTTCAGCAAAATAATGTACACCAGCTGCACTGCAAGTAATATTTTTCAAAAAATATTGATCGTTTGATGTACTTTTAGGTAGTATTATACTGCTGAGTGTAGTAAAATATAACATTGTGCAGTTTGTTTGGTTATTCCTTCCCTTTTTAGAACTGGCTTTTAGTTCACCAGAGGTGCGTATAAGGAAGGAGATAAATCCTGGTGAGCTTACACAAACATATCACAGCTTGTGAATGCAAGAGGTGTGAGCATTTTGCTGGTTGAGCTCTGCACCAGATGAGTTGCTGGAATAGTGGGAGACTTGTGATTTGGAATAATGGATAACCTGCATGCATTTAACACCAGGAAAAAACCCTTCTTGCCTTCAGTATTTCAGGTTGCTTTTAAATTATTTTGTGTTTGTTCATTTTGATCACTTTATCTTAACTATAAATAAAACTAGTACACACTATTTGCATTCCCTAGACATCCATATAACTATCCTTTATAAAATAAAATTTTTAAAAGCCTTTAAATTCTTTTATTGTGGTTACATCACTTGTATAAAATACATCTGTTTTTATACAATATTTTTACAATACCTTGGAGGAAGACGAATTTCTAGGTTAACATCTGGTTAATAGCTTCTCCTGTTACAAATATTTGCAGATAACTTGTTACATACTGATTTTACACTGAGAAATTAAAAAGACAACTAAAACTGTCACCAATCCTCCCATTTGCAGTAAAATTCTTCAGTGCTCTAGACTGATGTACAGATGTTTTTAAGGCATTTTTGTTTTAATGCTGAAAAGACACAAAAGAACTGTTGTCAGAAGAGGTTTTACAAAGAAAATTTTAAAAACACACATGAAGATTGCATAATCTTTGGGCTTAGCCACTTAAAAAAATCATTATCCAATAAAATAGTTATCTGATGAAAGACAGCACATACTCTGAATATCTAAAACTTTTTTGTTATATCTTCATAATTTGGTGTATAGAGAGATAAAAAGAAAATGTACTTACTGTTGGAGTAAGCAACCCTTTTGACTCTTTCACAGACATAACTGGCATTTTTTAAGAACCAGGAATAGTATTCAACACAGTACCTAAAATGTAGTTAAAGTTAGGAGAGTAGTTGCTTGCTATGTTCTATAAGCATAACTGTGTGTATATTATACTGCTAATATTGAGTTTGGAAATAAAAAGTTATCTAATGACATCATTGAGGTCAGAATCTACTTGGAACAATTGAGCTGAGCTTTATTCACTTAGACTGCTAGAAGCCAGATCAGGTATTGATCAGTGCACTGGGGACCCATTTGGGTCTCAGCTAGTAACCACAGACTGCCAAAAATAAGCATCAGTGGTCAAAAATTGTCATTTGAAAAAAGACTGATGGAGTATTTTGAGCAGACAGAGAGAGAAACTACTGCCAGGTTTTACCTCATGGCTTCCTTTCTGGAATATCTTCTCTGACCAACACAGAGGCACAGCTGGAAAAACCTGCAGAGCTCCATCACACAGGGATTGATCTTTTGCACAATAAGAGTGACAGGAGGTGAGGTCACACGGGGCTCTTTGAGGATTGCCTGTGAACACTCTAGGAAAAAATACAGCTCTGAACTAGTTTGAATTCTTGTCCCATTAAATTCCTTGCAATTACTTACCCAGGCTACGAGAAACATGAAGATTAATAAACTCAGGTAGGTATCTTAAAAATCATATCTGAGCAAGGCAGATAATTGAAAACAGCACACAGCCTGGCAGTTGCTTGAATGAAAGCACAAGTATTCTATCCAATTTCTTATTGTTACTCATTTATTATTTAAAACCACATAGCTTTTATTTATCACAAAAGTAAGGAACTCTAAAGATGTAATTTATTTATTGTTACCTGTTTAGGTGGAGGTTCACTTGCCACTGAAGCCTCAGTTTTCCACAGTGCTAAACAAAGAGCAGCACTGTCCACTTATGTTTGATATTTTTTATATACATATGCTAATTTAATGAAAAATTAACTTTCAGTTCCACATGCTTTCCTATACCTACTCTCTAAATCTGAATCCTAGATTAAATATGGCTGAGGTAATAAACAAATAGAGTCTCACTGCTCTCTCTCCATAACTTTTTTTTTTTTTAGCCTCATTAACAAAATAAACATGATTTTTGCGAGGTTCTTTTCGAATATGGCTGAGGTAATAAACAAATAGACTCTCACTGCTCTCTCTCCATAACTATTTTTTTTAGCCTCATTAACAAAACAAACATGATTTTTGCGAGGTTCTTTTCTCTCTGTCCATCTCTGACAGTTTTTTCCCTTCTTGTTTCTAGTGACTTGAATAATCTGCTCATTTCAGCACAATTATTAGGCATCGGTAAGGATCCTCTGGATAAACATGTTCCTACAGATTTCATGAAAATTGACAAGTAACTGGTGGAGAAAAGGTCAGTTTTTCCCTGCACTGAGAGGAGGCTAGAAATAACTTCTCCGTTTTACAATTTGTCTGCCAGGAGCCAGCTGTTTAATCAGTGTTTTTACTCCAACTGACCACCTTTATATTATTTAATTTAAGAAAAATGTAGGGAA
>NW_008580723.1:216936-219517 GCF_000691845.1 Merops nubicus | reverse complement strand
TAGGGAAATGGTGTACCTGGGGATGGACTCCCTCTTCCCTTCTTTTGAGCCAAATAAAAGGGAAATATCTAGTTTACTGATTGAATCTTCTGCAGTCAGCAGCAAGACTATTTGCACACCAAACTTTTCATCCTGTCAGAAAATGTGCCAGACTGCAGAGAAAGCAATACTACAGAATAGGTGATGGCAGCTTATAACAAAATCCTGAATTACTGTGTGGTTTCCCAGTGTCAAATACAATCTCTCTTTAGACTCCTTTTCTGTTATAAACAACAGGACAGACAGCAAGGTGAAAATGGGAAATTGAGAAGAGATAAGGCAAAATTGAAGCTGTTCTCAGTTATCAGGGCTTTTCTTCATCATATTAAGAGAAAAACCTAACATTTCATAGAATCATAGAATGTTTGTGTTGGATTGGGTCTGCAAAGGTGGTCTAATCCAAACCCCCCTGCTATAAGCAGGGACATCTCCAACTAGATCAAGCTACTCAGAGCCTCAACAAGCCTGACTTTGAATGTCTCCAGGGATGGGGCCTCCACCCAATAGATTGCTCTCTGGGCAACCAATTCCAATGGTCTATCACCCTCATATTGAAGAACTTTTTCCTAACATCTAACCTAAATCTACCCTTTTCTAGCTTAAAGCCATTACCCCTCATCCTGTCACTACAGACCCTTGTGAATAGATCCTTCCTTGCTTTCATGTAGGCTCCAAATGCTGCCATAGTCTTGTGTTCTCCAAACCATTACCTGTCACACACCTGAGACATTAGCTAACAGTTGTTAAGATGGGTCAGAATCAAAGGACTTGCTAGAAAAAAAAGAATGCAATATTTACAATATGCTAAAAGGTGAAAATAGGGGTGTAACCACCTCTCCTTGGCATATTTAATAACTATGCTCTGAAGAAGAGATGCTGTGAGAGGGACACTTTGGGTCTCTGCAGTGAGGCCATCTGCCCTGCTAAGCTTCACATCAGACACTGGGGAACTGTAGAATGTCTGGGCTGGAAGGGACCTCCAAAGGTCATCTAGTCCAACGCCCCTGCCATAAGCAGGGACATCTCCAACTAGACCACGCTACTCAGAGCCTCATCCATCCTAGTCTTGAATGTCCCCAGGGATGGGGCCTCCACCACCTTTCTGGACAACTTATTCCAGTGGTCTATCACCCTCAAACTGAAGAACTTTTCCCTGATGTCTAGCCAAAGAGAGCTGCATGCATGTGTATTTTTTTGGCCCCTGAATACAGCAATCCTTCCAAAAGGACGTCTTCTCTACACCAGCACTCTGAAACACAAGGGACATTACTGCAAACGCCACTTTGGTGCTCTGAAAAGCTAACCAGGGAGCAGGCTGTGAGAGGGCACAATTTGGGTAATGTGGGTGTCTCCCTCACGTACACCCACTGGGTCAGAAGAATCCAAATGTGCAGAGCGAATACGGCTGCAGTGAGATTGTGAAATGTCTTTTCCTTTTGTGTAGCTGGCATCAGGCTTGGGCCATGTGCAGATAAACTGCATTACCTGCAGAGTCTAATCCCCTTAGACATTGTAATTGCATTTCCAGGTTCAGGTCTCACGTGCTTTGTAGCTTTGGGATATCTTATGTTATGCGATAGGAGAGGTTACAGAGGTTGAATTTGGACTAATGAATTTCTGTTGAAATAAGCTTGAGTCATCTAGTACTGACAAGAAGTTTAATATAAAATGGCATTCATGGGCAGGAGGAAAATAAAGGCACTGCCAACCTGAAAGAGATCACTATGAAATGGTTTCTCTTCTGCCAGTGCTCACCCAAGGAAGTGAGAGTCATGGAGGAGTCTCTGGCAGACACTTACAGCTCTCAAATTCATGGGCCCCTCTGAAAACTGGTTGTGTGCCAAAGGCACTGTACAAATACCAGTTATAATTACTCAGGGACTGGCAAGAGGGAGCTCAATTTCTCTTAATCCTAGCAGCTTTGCATAAATGCCATAGGAGAGGTCAGCTTCATAGCACTTGACACACCTTGATATTTTTTTCCTACTTGATAGCAATTAAAAATGAATGATTTGTTGCTTCATTCACTCTTCCTTTTAATAACTGAACATCAGAGCATGTTGAAAAAAAGTTCTAATATAAATTGTCTATGAAGAGGGATGTTAGAGTTGCTGCAAATAATAAAAACTTGCTAAAGGCCACCCTCCAATGAGTCTCAAAGTGTCCACCAAAGTGGGTACTTTCTGTCCTGCCTAACAGGTGTCAGATGCTTTACTCAAGCTGCATATTTGGGCAGCAGAAATTCAGCTTTATTTAAATGTAAACTGAATGACTGCAATTGCAATGTATGAAAAAGTGGAGTCAAATAGAAAAGCTGAAAGTTAAATAAATTGCTTTGGTTTTCATTTTTGTCAATCACATAATTTTAAATTAATGCTGCATTTACGTAATACTATAATCACTTAATGCTGAAATACTCTTTAGATGAATGTATTTAATTTTATTTGGATTGGATGGTATATTCTCACATCATATTGTTGAAATTAAAATTGTCAGTGCTTCACAGCAATGTTTTTTATTTCTTCTGTAATAAATTCCTGCT
>NW_008580723.1:208420-216905 GCF_000691845.1 Merops nubicus | reverse complement strand
TTTTTTTAATTCCTAGATTCTTATAGTTTTAGACTGAAATTAAAAAAAAAAAAAATTAAAAATAGGGATGTATTTCAGAACCTTCTTTTCTAAGAATTTTCTTTTGTAAGAAATCAAGTCGGTCAAGAGGCCAGAAAACACAGGAACCACAGCTTCCTGTACAGAGTTTTGCTCTTGTCTTTTTGAAATTACTGTTATTGTCACAAGCAGGTAAGTGACCGATTTTTGCTGCAGTAAACAGACTTTTCCCTTATTTACTCAATATCACATAATTCTGACACAGATAAAACTTTGGTGCCAGTGAAGTGCAATGTTATGGCTGCTGTGAGTAACTGAGATTTACAATATCCCTCCCTGCATGCTTTAATATGCACACTTGCATACTTTATCAATTGACATCCACTTTTGTGATTTAATGACTTCTTCTTGAAATAATGTCTCAGTCTTCAGAGCACTGTGGATTCCCCTCATTGTTTTGAAATCCCATTCTTTGGTATATTTTCTCAAATGCATGATATATGGAGGTAGACAACATCTGTCATTGTGATTTCTGATAGAGGAGCATTTAGTAACTCCACATTCTATGATCTCATTGAAATCCATATTTCCCAGCCTTTTCAAAATAGGCTGGTTCTCAGTCCTAAACTTTCTAGGGTCTGTAGTGTTGCCCACCAGACAGCAGCTGGAATATGAACAAGTTCTGGACTGTGCACACCACAAGTCCAGTCACACAATCCTGCAACTTGCAACTGGCTGTTAGCTAATCCTCAGGTGGAACTCACTCAAAGCAAACAACATATGCAGAAAACTGGGTTTGTGCAGAGTTTTTGGTGGTTGACAATTACCATAGCAGATTTCTCTGCTCCCAGTCAAGATAAGATTTAATTCAGCTTAAATTCTTCTCTTCACACCTTGAAGAGTGTCAAGATGTCAAACTATATTCAAGTGCTATAGCCTTGGCTCATTTTCTTCACGCAACCAACATATGTCATGGGGAGTAAGATGAGAACTCTGGTATTTTGAACTCTTTCGTCAGAAGTAAATGAGAGAAGGATCAAAAAAGGATATTTGACTTCCTACCTCCATGGTTCAAAAAGCTTCTTACATCAAGAACTGCTGCTTAGCCTAGCACCAGTGAATTTTCTCCTTGGAAACATGTCTTAATAGATAGGGGTTTTTTTAATGCCTCTGCAGGACTTGTGTTTGTATGATCACTTGATGCTGTTCTCAAACTGTTTTTCATGGTCAGTATTTTTAACTCTGATAACTTTATTTACTGCTGAAAGCAGATGCCCCACTGAGCTGTATGCTCTCAAATACTTTCTTTTCTAATAGTATTAGTAAAAAAAAAAAAAAAAAAAGCAAGACTGGGAACTATGAAAAGCTTGATCAGAACCAGCAAAAGCTGCAAAAAGTAACAGCACAGGACTCTGGTCTTGCATTGCTGCAACAGAAAACAGTAGCAAAACCAGGTGATTATTCCAGGAAAAGATCTGTGGAAGTACCTTTATCTCTGACTCAAATTCTCAAAAAAACCCACCTTTTACAGAAAAGTAAATTTGTGTTGGAATTCAGCAATGAGCTGAGAGAAGTCAGTATTTGAAGTATCATTAGAAATTGTGGAATTAGCAGGAAACAAAGCCCAGAACTTGGATTGTAAACCTTCATGTAATTCCAAAATGAAGCCCTGAGGATTGCTTGTATGGAGCCAAGGAGCTGGCTGCATCCCTGATGCTCGGGGTCAGCTCTACTAGCAGAGAACAGCCACAAGGCTGCAGAGTTTCTCTTTGTGCAAAAATCTGCTGGCGATGCTCAGTTTTTCACTTTGCCTCTCCTGTTTTGACAGGCTATCAACAGTTTTCTCTTAGTCAGATTTATTAGGAATCCATATCGAAGACCCACAATTTCCTTTGACAATACCAGGATGACGCAGTTTATTTTTCCATGTTTCCTACTAATCTATCACAAATCATATCATCAACGTTTCTCTTTGCTCTCCTTGTCTACCATCCATCAGAATTTGCAGGCCTTTATTTGCTCATATAAAACTTTTTTTGTTGTAGTTCCTAAATATCCAAACAGACATCTGAAAAAGTATTCTTTGACTGGCATCTTTGTTTGATAGACTCCTCCAGTTTTATCTGTAATACAAAGTCGAAGTGATACTGAAGAGTTCTGTAACTTAGTCTGATATATTATCTTTGCACTATCCATTGTCTATGCTTCTCTTGGTTGCCACACAGAAACACAAGCAGCTGAGGGACAGATTTCAAAAATTCCCTCTGGCAGTCCTCACCACTTGACAAGACTCATGTTCCCACTTATTTGTGCAAGCAACAGAGTCAGCTTCAATGGGAGGACCAAGAACTTCCCAGAGTCCCATGAGCTCTTAGCCCCATCATAGCTCTAAGCAGCCAAACTGGCAGAACATAGTCCCAGTGCCAGGAAACCTTGGAACTGAGCTACCTGCTTATTCTGGAAAAAGGGGGAAATATTTTTCATTTCTGGTTTTGAGCTGAGCACAGGCCAAGCACCATGCCCTATAGGAGTTTTCACATCAAATTCAGTGGTAGCTATCAAATTTCTATTCCTAAAAAGATTGTTTCACCAAACAGCAGACAATCAAGGTCCCAGTCTGGAATGCAGGCACGTAGATTTTATCTGGATCCCAGGACAGGCAGTCTGGATTTTCCCTTCAGTATCAAATCATAACAATATTGATGTGGTTTCCATATAAGTATCAGCGCAGGAACACATACACCAACATATCCCTCAAACTGACTTCCTTACCTACCAGGTCAATGGGCACCATATAATCTCTAATAACCTATAATATAAACTGTGACATACATGCAACTTCAGCTGTACCTTGCCCACTGCTCATCTGGCCAAGAGGCTTGATTTCCATTGTCACCACTTGGAGCAAAGATACCAGACTGGGAGTGGAAGGATCCCAAGGGTACTAAGTTGTCAATAGAATGTGGTGCATTTTATCCAGTTTTAGGTCTCTGTGATGCTGGTACCTACAGCTGAACTTGTTTTCAGTCCCTAAGACTGGGATTTGTGGCTGAGGTTTATTCCTGTGGTACTCTTGAGCTCTGCTCCTACTTTGCAGATTTGGGCACAGGTAGCCTGGACTCAGACACTTACATGCTCAGCATCCACAGTAGGTGCTGGACTCTCACAGAGTTCAGGCTTCCTTCCTAGCATTGAATCAGGTCCAGTTTTTCAAAGCATGTAATCTCTTACTAAATACTTACCTGTAAATATAATTTTATTGCCTACACAAGTATATGATATTTATAAGTGGAGTGGCATATCATCTTATACTAACCTTGAATTTTTAACTTTTAATTTTGGTGCTTGTAAGAAGGAATCTAGCTGATAATGATCCTTCTTTAGCTGAAATCTTCAGTATTGTAAATTTGGGGGAATTCTGAAGATTTCATATTTCATGGATTAACTTAGTTTGTAACAATAGTGAGACTTAAATCGTGATTTTTTTTTTTTTTAATGAATTAATTTTAAAATTCTCCAATAACCAAACTTTGTTAAAATTGACACATGGAGTACATCTGTTGATTCTATCACCATGGTATAATTTGTATTTTGAATGTGCACAATTCACAAACAAATATAGAAGCAGCCGCTTAGACATTTTGGGTATTTTACATCCATATCATGTAAATTAAATGTGTGTTGTTTCTGCATGGGAAAATTTGCATATTGACATACTTTAAAACACACTATTCTTTTTGCTGCATGAGGTGCAACTACTTACTGGTAGCAGAGTAAAGCTTCAGTGTCACACCAGACTTGTAGGGTGGCGTAGACAGCACTGAGGAAGGAAAATCTGAAGGAGGGAAAAGAACAGAACTTGTAGGTTGATTGAAAGAATAACAGAAAAAAGCCGAAGTCACAGATAACTAATAAACACTTACATAGACATTGATGTATAAATACATCCACAGCCACCTATTTCTGTCTATATTATTTTCTATTTCACAAATGTGCCAACCGGGACAGTTTGTTACTACCCCAGATCAATCTCACCTGGCTCCGTGTGCATCAGCTTGCTGCTGTCTAGAGGCAACACTGTCTGCATCCAAAATTCATCTGTGTCAGCTGTGGGAGCAGAAGGACACACGCTTCGTGTTACTGAGGATATTGTTATTTATCTGTCTACTGAGAAGAATTGCTGACAGCTCAACAGCCAGGGTCCCTCACCCAGTACTTCCAATGGCATATAAAAATATCCAGATGAAAAAGGAAAAACAAAAGCTGTACTTTTTTAGACCTTGAGAAGTCCATAGGCTGGCTAGGGAAAGGTAAGTTTTAAAGAAGGCATGTTTAAGAAGTAACACTGTATTGCTTTTCCAGAGGTCTGCTCACCAAATTTTGAGCAAAATGTCAGGGAAGACCTGGGTGGTAGAGGTGTTCATGAGGATCAAGGCTTATTTTTTTCCCCAAAGGATGAGAAACTACAGGATGGAGCCTGTAACTGATTGTAGTAGTTCTACAATAAAGAAATCAGCTCTAATGACCCCGGGTGGGTCTCCCTGAAGGGCCTCCCAACCTCCACCTCAGAGAGGTGGTTTCAGCTTTTGACCAAACCCCAGTGTCAGCAGGGTAAAGCAGTGCCAGTCCCCCTGGCTGTACTCACTGGGGCTGGGCTGCGGGGCTGGCAGCGGGGCCAAACTCCCCTCAGCAGTCGGAGGGGGGCCAGCCGTGCCTTGGGGTCTAGAAGCATCCACATGAGGTGATGGAACCCCCATTCCTTTCACTCCAATTGTCTTTGGCTGTGGTGGAAACCTTGTGGTGAGGATTTCCTCTTCTTTTTGGGCAGAAGGGATCCTGGTAGCTGAAGAAGCAGGCGAGACAGAGGGAGGACAGCAGCAATGCACTGTAGGTGCTGGTGCTCCACAGCAGCAGCAAGTGCAACACACTGGGGGACAATAAGATCTAAAATACACCCAGAAAATCCCATCTAATCCTTCAGTGCTTCTGGCAGGTGAGTAGACACCTCTCCATTTCATTTTAAATATGGAAACGTGGGGAGTACTAATAGTATTTGAAATTATAACCAAGAACATTTTAATGTGCAAGTTTACATTAAAAAAAAAGAAACTGAAGTGTCCCTGTAAAGTGGTGTGTGTGTGTTTGTTTGTTTTCTTCACCTAAATTATTTATTTTTATTTCTAAAACTAGTTCACTACAGAGGAAAGAGATGAAACATGGTGTCTATGTGAATGGGAGCAGCCAGGTACAGGAGGGCAAATACTGGAATTCGAGAACTGACAACATTTTGTGACACTTGGGGCTAGAAGGGGTAATAAAGATGGGTATATGGTTAAGCAAATCAAAAGAGCTTATAAAAAGACAGCAGATTGTCTAAGGAAAATGTAGAAGTTTTGTAGAGAGATGCATTGCAGTGATGAAGAGACGTGAAATCAAGGTCTGAATTTCTCTTGGCTTATACTACATGCAAGCAAGTGCCTTGCTTTTTGGCATTCAAAATGAGGCAGACGTATTTTTCTATCTTGTAGTCCTGTGGCAGAGCTAAATGCCCCAAAATACTCAAATACTTAAAACAGGACATCATATAAAGTCAGAGTAAAATATAGAAAAAGGGACAATAAAAAAGGAGAGGAAACAGTTAAAACAGTCTTTTTTTTTTTTTTTTTTTTAACTAACAACCATTTTTTTCTTTAATTTCCTGCCCTATTTAAAAAAAATCCTTTTTATAATAAAATGGATTTTTACAATAGATTTCTATCCTACATCAGTTGAGTGCACTGCCAAGCTGATCTTTTGATGTTTCAGACAAACTTTTACTCTGTAACTGTAGTACAACATCACAGTGCTGTGCAGCAAACACAGATGATCACTTGTCAAGAGATTAATCAAGGAGAATATAAATTAAATCTGACAATATTTGCTTACTTTTAAATGTCCATACATGCTCTGCTGATAGATCCACTCTTTTGTTTGGGTCTTCCTGTAATTTCATGAAACTTGAAAAAATCGACTCTAGGTCTTTGAGGTACAAGGAGATTGGTTAGAACACACACCATCCAGCACATGTTGTGTGATAAAAGGAAAGAAATCAGGTTCTGGTGTCATAGAAACACCCCTTGTCTTTCTTAATTAAAGTAAGTTTTGGCAAAATGTTTTTGATTCTTTTTTGGGTTTGGGATTGTTTGTTGTTTTTTGAACAGGAGAAAAACATTCCACAGCTTTCAGCACGGGTAAACTTCCCATGGATTTCACCATCTGCCTGTTTTAATCAAGCACTGAAAATAAGAAATAGCCACGGGCAGCAGTGAGAGGTGAGGACCTGAAGTACAGCTCAACCTGGCAAGGGAGTTTTGGGTGGAGGAGCCATGCAGAACACTCACTGCATATATCCAACTCCTTTCTGGAGGTAACTCGTGTACAGGTAGGAGGTAATTTGTGCTGAGAGCTAAGGAAGACACTAATTTAGATTAATAGCATCAGGGACAGTCCTCAGTCTAATGCTGAATTCTGTAAGCTTTCATCCCGGGAGGTCTTATTCTTTCCTCCACTAGAAGACCTTAAAGCTAATAATTTAAGAGTTTGTAAATTTTATTTATGTTTATAATATAAATATTATATTACACTTAGAATAATATAATACATTACTGTGATTTAAAGTTAATAAAATATAATGTGTACATATATAAGTACGAATAAAAATAGAAAGGAATAATTAAAAAAAATATATTTTTACATTATGAAGATGGAGTATTCATTGCAAGTGCTACCTGGACATGGTTTTCATTGTTATTGCTGTTTCCTTTTATTCCCCAACATGTACTTACCCAGGTCAGAAGATGTGTTACTGGAAAATGTGTAATTAATAACAGGAGACTTCTCCAGCATTTCCCAAAAGTCAGACAGATTTGTCCCTGTGAATACAAGTGCTTACAAATGTCAAGAAAGGCTTGTTTCTACTATAAGTTGTCTCTGAGAATAAATAAGTCAATTTTTAGGGGTGGAAAGGTTTTAACTTTTACCTGTCTGCCCTGTCATCACACAAATGTAGATACAATCTGAGTCATTGCTCTGACGCACTGAAAGGTAAAAAAATGTAAACTAGATCATTATTACCAGTTTTCATTATATATTATCTTGAACAGTTGAAAACACAAACACAAAATGGTATGTGGCTACTGCAGCTGGCCAAATATTTTCCTTCTGATTTAATTTTTGAGAAAAACCTTGAAACAGCATCAAATCTAGATGCTAATATTTCCAGGGGTAATACTTCTATGTAACTACAATTCTAAATTACAAGTATTTTTATATGGAAAAAAATTATTGAGGTAATATAACCCATAATTATTATTCGGGAATCATAATTCCCCTAAACACCAATATTTAATAATAATTCACCAGACTTTTAAACAAAACATAGCTGCTCATAGAAGCATGTATGTCTTTGTATTTTAATTTATATATATATGTATATATACACATTCTATATATGCATCTTATTCTTCTGAGGACAATTTGTGTACAACTCCAGTCCATGCTTTGCAAGAAAAATGCGGCTGGGTAAGAACAATACTGTTTTATACAGCTATCTATTATTGTTTCCATGTCAGGAGTAAATCAGACAAATAAGAAAAAGATAAAAGGAAATGCAAACCTGAGAGAATAGAGCTGGATTTGAAAATTTCTGTGAGATAACTGGTGGAGTTTCCGATAATATCAACAAGTAAAGCTGTAAAATCTAGACAAAAAAAAAACAGAGAAAATTTATGATTGAAAACACATTTATGCTAAGTCAAAAAATCACTTTTATATGTGATCATACTTTTAATATACACTTGTATGTGACAGCCTAAAAAATATTTTAATGTTTAAAATGTTTCTGCTGGGTGGGAGTTCATTCTGCTGAAGTGTATTTCAAAGCTGATACCCAAAATAATACTAATGTGCCTTAAATGAAACTGAAATGGAAATTATCTGTTCAAAAGAGCAATTTAATGTAACATTACTGTTAGTTTGCTTAAGTGTAGAAGATCCAAACCCTATAGGCTTTGCATCCACTAACTGCCTGTCTCCCAAGTAGGACCTTTCAGGAGGCATCTGGTTGTCTGCTCTGAGGTCTATTCCAGGCATACCTATGAATTTGTCAGCTCAAAAAATGGCTAGTGGTGGTGTGGTGTTAGGACTTTTTCATAACAGGTTGTAGCAGGAACAGGTCAAAGTTCTCACTTAGAGAGGGACAAACATGGGCCCTGTGTTGGGCCCTGGATTTTTACTACTGGGAAGGATGCCCTTATCAGCAAGATACTCTGGAGCTGGGACAGAAAGATTAAAGTTACTCTGTTATCCTCCAAGGCAGACTGGGTCATTATGCAATAAGGCTTGTGAGATGTAAGGTCCAGACAAAGCCATGAAAGCCATCGTGGCTCATGTGTGTGGCCATCACATGCAGCTTAGAGGCCATGGGTTC
>NW_008580723.1:207140-208389 GCF_000691845.1 Merops nubicus | reverse complement strand
AACTTACGCTGGTTACCTTACATAACCCAGCCACAGAAGCCAAGTACTCAGATCCACCCTGGTATGTTAAACATGAGATCAGGGGTGTGAAGGAGAATTGTAGGTGCAGGATTTGCACATTTTACACTCCATTTACACTCTTGCTTTTCAATCCTGTTGGGCTCACTGAAGTTGCTGGAGTCTATTGGTGCAGAGAAGCCCTTGTTCATCTCCCATGGGTTATCTCAGGAGAGCAAAAGTGGCTAAGGTGGTATGTCAGACATTGCTGGGTTGTCTCTGCTGCACTGCTCTGTGTATACCAAAGAGGAAAGGGAGGTATTTCTGCCAGGTAAACCACACTAGCCACTTGACTGATGCCTTCATCCCAGACTGGCTGGCTGGGTTCAGCCATCTGAGACTGAGTTTATCGAGTCTCCCCAAGGCCTAGAGCAGCCACTCATCATGAGTTGTGGCTGTTGACCTCAGTGTGGCAATGCTACCCATAAAGATGAAGTCTGCAGAATTCTGGCTACAGCTTTCAGCTCCAAAGGAAATAATTCAGCTTAAGCACATGCAATTGCCAACCTCTCTTGTGTGCCCACCTGTCAAGCCATTTGTCACGTTGTTCAAACAGTAGCAGTAATGCATAGGGAACTTGCCAGGGTCAACGTTTTTCATGTTAGAGACTGTAGGGAGAGACAGAGAAAAATCAGTATCTCGATGCACAGGCTGTGTGGGAGAAAATGCTCCTGCATGGAGCAAAGTGGGGAGGCACTCACTGTTATAAATGGTGACTGACACTTTGTGGAAGGCAAACGAGCTGTAAGACGTGATGCTCAGCAAAGAGAAGAGTTTTTTGGTACCTGCAGAAACACATGCCCGTGCTATTAGCAGTTGGAACAAATTATGAGAACAGCATGTTTTGACCCTGCTCATTTAATTTCTAAAAGGCTCCTGAGGTGCTGATACTACACAGCTGCCTGAGACTCAGTCCTTTCTCATTTCCACTGAGGGAAGGATCATTTGTATTCTTTATCTTTTTTTTTTTTTTTTTAATTTCAAACCTACATTGGATTATAAACTGCATTCTAAAGGCATCCCATAAGTAATTATGTTATGTCTATATATAAACACACACTAATTTCTAAATGCTTTAGGCCAGACAGCTATCTGCATTATAAACGTGCAAGGGTAGCATGCTCCTAGAATCAATTGTGGAGGCAGACAGCATGCATTTATGGTTTCTCCTGCAAACACCATCAGCCCTCTC
>NW_008580723.1:179498-207126 GCF_000691845.1 Merops nubicus | reverse complement strand
TGGGCTGACAGCCTGTGTGCCCTGCCAGCCTTGTCACTTTACCTCTGAGCACTGTGTTCAGCATACTGTTCACCAGCTCTGTCAGGTTGATAGCAGCCAGATCCACGGCCTTTGCAGGCAGCTCTGAAAGAGAAGGGGGTCTCTGAGCAGCTGGCTGCACAAGGGTGCAAGGACATGGCTGATAGCCCCCTGCTTATATATGGCAAATATCTTCCAGAATGAGAAAAACAAAATGAGAACATCATGTATATGGAGTGCACTAAAAATCTATGGCGAGAAAATAAAGATGCCAGGAGAGCAGGGAAGAGTCTGGAAAATAACAAAGCCAGGTGGGCAGTGCAATGGGAGGCCAAAATTTCAGTCGAGGTCTATGGCCACTATTCCCTTGAGTGTGCCCTTGAGCAGGCTGCTGGGGAGCAGAGCCAGTCCTGGGGGTTTGGTGCCCTCTCGTGCTGGGCAATGAGTATTTACTGCCAAAGGAGCAGCAGAGCTCTTTACAGATCACACACAGAGGAGAAAGTATCTAGGAATTGTCTTCCCTTCCCGAGTGCTACATGGAACTGGGATGAAAATACAGATTTTATTTTTTTTTTACAGCTACATTGATTGCTGTACAGCTATGACAGAATAAATTCACTGTAGGTGAATCACACTTTTTATTTTAATGTTTTCTTTCTGTTGAAGTTGCTTATTTGTTTTTCCCAAGTCAAAATTTCCAAAGATGTTCTTTGGCTTCCCTCCCAGGAAGTCATGCAGAAGCAGAGCAGTGTGGCATCTGCGTGTCCTTGCAAGGAGGAAGGTCTGTGTGTGCATGACAGAAATGAAAAACAGAGAAGGATGGGAAAAGAAGCACAGAAAGCTGAGATGAGAACAAAATCAAATTTGGGGAAAAATACAATTTTCCAGTGACATCAGCATTATTTTTAACCAGTTCAAAACCAAGCTGCATCCTAGGGCTGGAAGCAGGGTTTGTCCACAGCACAGAAGAGAGGAAAGGAAAAACAAAAGGGAATGAAGACCTGGGAAGAGGAGAAAAGAAAAAGAGAAAACATTTTAGATTTCTGGAACATTTTAGAACCTGGCCAGGGACCTGGGTAAGCCCTGGGTTGCATGAAGAGCCCTTGGGTTGGGGCTCACAGACTCTGCAGGGGAAGGGTCCCTCTGCTGACTCCTCCGTGGCCAGCATAATGTCTCCCACTCCCATTGACACCCCCACACAGGGTCTCCTGAGGTGCTACTTGTTACCTGCAGTAGCCAGCACTGCCACTTGCTTCTCTTTCTTATTTTCTCTTCTTATGCATGAAGCTGTGAAGTGAAGAAAGAGACTGAGAAGCCATTTTCCCTACTGAGGTGCCAAGCAACTCTCTGTTGAGCTCTCTGCCTGGATTACTTTGCTGCTTTCATTCATTGTAGCTCAGAAACTAATGGATGTTAGCACTGCAAAGCAGGCCACTGAGTATCCACAGCAGCAGCTCAACAAGTGCATAAGAATAAACTTGTCCTAAAGGACTTGCCAGGCCCTCTAGCTGCCAGCAAAAGAAATAAAACAGATTAAATATCTGAGCTTGCCCCCGTAACTCCTGAATTAAAAGAAAAAAAAAAATACTAGTAATCCGTTGTAGAGTCTGCACTAGGCTTGCACACAGCATTGACTACAAGGTGCATACTATGAAAAGGCCAAATCTAAACAAATTTTCACAGGCTGCGTGCATGTTTTTCAGAGCAGTCATTCAGCTGAGTGCTGTACTCAAGAGCTGCGTTCCAAGAGAAATGGACTCCAGCTGGCCTCAGGAAATTTAACTCACTTCCTGGGACTCCCTCAGGTGAGGAGCAAGGGCAAGGTGCAGAGCCTTGATTTAGACATCACAGGACAAGTTAAGTGCAGGAGTTTGGTGCTTAGGTTCCTTATCCTATCAATGGAGAGTTGAGTGCCTCCAGAGTAGTCCAGGAGGCTATCCAATGAGCCAGTGCTAGCAAATGCTAAACTCTCATGCCCCTCTGAAGCTCCAGTTTCTCAGTCCATCCAAGTGCCCCAGAGACAAGTCTTCTCTCGGGAGCTGGTGGTGAGGAGAGCTCACTTCAGTGGTTGTAGTGCCTCACTCTGCTTTGAAATCTAATGGGCAGAGCTCTCACCAGGGAATAGAAAAATCTATGCCTTGCACAGAGAATCCCTGGTTACATTTCTCTTTCTCCTCTTTATATATATACATGTATAGATATAGAAATAAAGGAAAAAATAGCCTGCAGACAAGCCGTGGTGCATGGCCTATAAAACATGACTCCTCATACAGTGCTAGTCAGCTGTATTAACAACTCTCACTTAGTATGAGCTACATTTGCCCAATCCAGTTGTTAGGTCTTCTAACCCTTCTCTCTCTTTCCATATAAAACTTTCTGACTCTAGATTCATGGCATGGGATCCAAGAACAGACTTCTGCCACCATCTGGTCCACCCTTCTGCATGGACCAGCCCTGGAGCTCCAGTCCATCAGTCTTGTCTACACAAGGGGAAACAACCAAGCCTACTACAGGTATGGGCATGGGGCTGTGGGAGCAATTGGGAAAGAAATGCCTGGGTTATTCCCTGGGGAGCACCAGATCATCATCCTTACCTGTGCTGAAAACCAGAAAGAGACACAGAAATCCCAGACTCATCTTCACTGCCATATGCCAGCAGAACCACTGCATTATGGACTCTGACTTCCAGCAGGTTTGGCTGCTCTAGGAGAAAGGAATACTGTTTTGGTGGTGTGTGCTAGTGGTGTTGTAAGAATTTGTCCAGATCTTGTCCCAGAATGCTGTGATCGTGAAAGAAATACTAGTATTTTAGGGTGTAGAGAAAAGATTAGTGATGTAAACGGCAAAGAATCAGAAAACACACAATCAATATTTTCCATGTATGTGTGGCTGTCATGAGCTTATTATGTAACTTCATTTTTGAGTCCTATGTGACTGTTGCTTTGGTGGGTCTTGATAAGATTGTTTACATAGTTCACTTCTCTGGCCGGATGGCCCGTGCCCAAAGCACAATGACATGTCAGATGTCTACACCTTTTCTGTTGAAGCAAAATAAAATTTACTTATGTTCAGTTTCCCGTGTCAGCTGAGCTTATTTTCTGCAAAAATGCTGCTCACCTCCACCATCCCTAGTCTTGCTTTTCTATAGTTAATGATTGTCACCAAGCTGTGTCCTGTGCTGCCTTGCCTAGTTGCTTGGGAGGGATGCCTTTCAGGCAATGAGCTGCTTTCCAGGTTTCAAAGATTTAATTAGAGGTGGTTAGAAAAAAAGCAGGAAAGTCCTTGCTTCCTTGCATGTTCCCCCCGTTTTTGTAAGATCAGAACACACTAAAGAGCTCTGTAGTTGTCAAAAAATGAGGGATTATAGGAAAAGTAGCAAAAATCCAAAGCGTTTTTTTTTTCATATCCTCTCTGATTAGCTAATCTTGTGACTATGCAGCAAATCATTATCTCAAATATAATACTGTTTAACAAACCATTATCATCATGTTTAAAATCTTTCTCATATTTAATTTACTGGAGAATTAACACATTCTGAAAATAGCTAATTTGCACTTAGCAGTTCTAGAGAGACCCTTCCTTGGGATGATGGAACAATATGCAATATTTCTGTGCTCGAAATGTCTGTGTTTGCTCATCTAATGAGTCAAAAACATTTAAGTGCCAGCTATGCTAATTCAAAGAAAGCTCTGAGGAGCTTTTTAGGTAATTCATCCCATTTATCCTACCCATTTGCCTAAGCCTTTTTTTACTTGACCCAAAGCTTATACTTATCCACAGTTCCTGCACAGTATGTGCAGAAGAGCAGGTCTGAGGCAGAAAGAGAACCATGGCCAAATCTCATTCCCTAGACTTTATACTCCATCACTTTTCTGTAAGCTGGACTAACAATCTATGGACAGAATCCAGTGTCCCATGGACCAGTCTATCATCAAAAATCCTAAGCTTGGCCCTTCTTACAACAATATTTGGGATCTGACCAACAACCTCGTTGATTTGACTGTAAGAAACAGAGAGGAGTTAATGAGAGATACTCCTCAGTGGTGCTGAATTTGGTGCTTTGCAAAGGTGTGGGGAGGTGGTTGTCAGAGAGAGAGCAGGCTCTGGGGTCAGCTGGTGTTGCAGGATGGAGAGTTGGGCGATCATGTCTGGGGGAAGTTTGTAGCTAGCTCTGTTTTGGAGCAGGAGGGCTATGGTGACTGGTGCACCTACTAAGTTAAGTGTCCTGTTGCTGGGGAACTGTTGGGTTGTATTTCAGTTCAGTTGTGACTGAAGTCAGCAGTGGGGTGATTTGCAGTGTTTTTTTTTTAATGGAACTTCATGAATTTTTATTCCTATACTATGAGAAGCGACCGTCTCCTTAGCTCTGGAAGATCTGTGTTATAATGAGCCATACTTGATGATGACTGTTCAGTGTTTATGGGCCACAGACCTCCCCCTGAGCAAGTTCCTTATGCTCCATTCCCTGTCTACAGGGTGCAATCAGGCTGCATGGCCAGTGCTGTCTCTGTGGGAATCAATGTGAAACATGACCAAAAGCAGTGCTGCCACCATACCATCCCTACAGCATAAGGCTGGTCTTGGCTGAAGCTTCTCTACAGCCCAGGCAGGCGAAAGAATCCAAATCTCTGCCTTTCATGAGGATTTTGGCTGTGTGGCAAGTGAAAGACTCAAACCTAGGAGGTAGGAGGAGGGGACATCCTCTGTCCACTTTCAGCCTGCCCCTACACATCGATGGTCAGTGGTCATACCAGAGTAGGAGACTGTGATATCCAGCACATGCTTTGAGGAAAATGGGCTGTCCTGGGTTACCAGGGAATCGTGCTTGGAATAACAAAGAAATTCTTGATAAAGATATTTCACAGTCTGATCTGCAAGCACGGGTGTTCCACAAGGCTTGACAAGTAGAAGGGTTGATTGACTGTCGATAATTTCCTGTCAGGAATCTAACTTCATTCCTGATTTATTTGAGGTGGCCCAGAGCTGTTGATGGCGGCAGGATGGGGAAGGTCATCTGACAGAGGATTCAGTGCAACAGGCTAGGACATTGGCTAGAGAGAGCACATTCCCAAGAGACAGAGAAGAAACAAGAAGATTGATACATGAAGAATCTGTCCTAACAAAGCACCTTAGGGGAGAGAGAGAGGAAAAAAAAAAACAGCTGGAAAAGCAGGAAAAAAATTGTAAGAGTGAAATTTATGCTTAGAAGCATCCCATGCACATTGAGAGATGCTTTCTTGCTCACCTAATTTGCAAGTCCCTGATGTCCTCCACACTGAGCTGATCCTCCACACTGACCAACACATACGGTTTTCTCCACACCCAAGGCTGATTTGTAGCAGGAACACAGAGCAGGCATTAGCGTGGCCATAACACATTTATCTGAGATGGGATTACTCACTACAAGCTCAATCAAATGAAATATGTAATGATTTGGATAACATGCAAACATAACCTGGAAGGACAGATCATAATAAGCCAAATCCGGTCCCACTTGTAGCAAAGAAACATTAATTAATGTTCGTATATAATGAATGGAGGATCATCCATTCATGGGAAGGCTTGTTTTGCCAGAATGGCAGATTTAAGATTGTGATATCCTCTGGCCAATACATGCTTAAAAAGAAATTGCTGTAGAGAAATCTCAGTGCTAAGAACATCACTCTAGAAAGGACTGCCCTTATTCTCAATTGGTAAAGACAGATTTAAATTTGAAGTATTAGGTTTTAGCTGCTTTCCAAAATCTTTTCCCAGCATTAACTCTAAATATTTATGCTGTTCAATTAAATTTCAAAGCCAATTGTGACAAATATTCCTAGAACTGCTGCTGAAGTATCTTATCTCTCAGCAATGTGGATATTACCTCCACATACATATTATTACCTCCTACAGTACACGTCATGTTTGCATTACACTGACTATACGATATCTAATTTTTATCTATTAGAGAGAACTCTTTATTACTTTGTAACTGTATCTCTTTTGTTTGCCATCGTGTGACTCTACTGTGATGACTGAAATACATGTCCAGATTGTAAATAGGAAACCTTCATTGTACTCCAGCTCAAAATCACAAAGAATTTCCATTTCAAATCTGAGTGCAATTCACAAGCACTAAAGACACAGGTGCCACACAACCATCCCACAAACCTACTCTCAGTGAATATTTTCTCTCCAAACAGTTATCTGACACACACTGCAGGTCAAACTTTCAGTTGCAAATTCACCTTCACCTCTAGTGGATATGATAGAACTCCTCATGTGTTTTTTATTAGTATCATTCATCTTAAAATATTCATTTTTCTGAGAACTGTTGATTCAGAGTTCCCTGAACTGCTAAACAGGAGATTTTAATCCAGATCAGATTACCTTTATATACCTATCAAGACCTTTAATTAAATGCCTTTGTTATTCTGGATTAACAACAATTTTAAACTGAGCTGTTTATTAGCTATGCTTCATTTGGACTAACTTTGATGTGTCAATTAACCATGAAGTTTGAATAGTTTTCATTTTTCTTGTACAGAATGTAATTAGATATTGAATAGTTTTCCTGTGTCTTCATAGATAAGAGACCAAAAAAATAAAAAAGGAGAGTCTTTAAGTATTCATTTCCTTACCTTCATTCAGTTTCAACATCTAAGGGTCATCTCTTGTTTTAAGCACACCATGGTACACCAAGTCTGAAGAAATATTGCATGTTAATATGAAAATACTCCTGTGTTACAATTGCATGCTTCATTAAACTGCTGCAACTACTTTTTAACTTCAGATTTATTGTATGAGACTTTAATAAAATGTAATAAATATGCATTTAATACAAATACAAATACATTTCGTTTGCTACATTTTCACTGCTATCCTAATAGCACAATTGAAATGGTTTCGCCCAAGGACATGTGAAACCACCGAGATTTGGAGTAGTTAATATCAACTTACCTGATTTCTCTTGACAAAGATTAACTTCAGAGCCTATATAAAACCGTAGGTTATTGCCAAGCCTTAATAATCACTTGTGAAAGACTTTGAGTAGACAGGCTTGGTAATCTTTCTTTAAAATCCTGTGAATATTGTTATCCTAATCCCAGAAGGACTAACCAGAGGTAACACAATCATAAGCACACAAGGTGCCTGTTGAATCCTGCATGGGAAGGCTCTGTGGCAGGTCAGGTGAGGATTGGAAGCTCCTTTTGGCAGTGATGACTGCAACTGCAGCGTGGAAAGGGTTTTTTTCCCTTTTTAAAGGAACAGCTCTTCTTACTGCCATTAGGCCAGTGCTAGCTCTGATGGTGGGAGGTAGGCCAGGAGTAAACCCCTTTGGTAAAGCTTTAGGCATCCTTGGAGAAGTGATTTAAACAAGGGTCACTGTTGAGAGGCTGGAGAAGAAATCTGAAGTGGATCTTAAATGTAGAAAATCAAAAGTGACAAAATGACAGATGAAACAGAAAACTGCCTGGCATTGTGGTTTAGTAGCAAGGAAGGAAGGGAGATCTGGTCGTAACAATGATGTAGGGCAATTTTAGTGATGCTGAGCGATGTTTAGTATGACCCAAAAGACAAACCCTATTGGAAGCAGAGGGTAGAATTCTGTTCCCATTTACTCCTGTGAACTGCAAGTGATTCCTCTGCAATCAGTGAGTTTACATAGATGCAACATAAAAGCAGATGATCATCCATTCAGTTCTTTTATCATAAGCCACCAAACACCTCAACATATGAATTAATTCAAAACCTTGGAACATTTAGAGAGAGGCAAAGATTCAGTCAGTCCATGAAATAAAAAGTACTTTAAGGCTCTGCACAAAAGCTCAGCAGAGATGTATTCTAACCCCCTGTTAGAAAGGACAGGATAAAGAGGGTATGGCAGAGGAGATGCACAGGACAGCTGTGTACAAATTGTCTCTTGCAAATGGTCCCCAGCCCCTCACCAGTTTCCAAATGTGACTTCAGAAACATTGAAGCTTCTGGTCAGGAGCACTCTGGAATTGCCATTTCAATGTCATGGTCCTACCTATACTATTAACGTTTGGATTGCACGGCTCTCCAGCACTAGATGATTTGTTATTGTAGGTGTTCCCTGGGTAACCAGTGTGTCATCAGGCTTTTTTTGTTGTCACACATCTCTGATTGTATTGTCCCCATATTATACTTCTATCAGATAGGCATAGAAAGCCAGGATGTTACCCAAAGAAGGAAGAAATTTGCTGCAACAACTAAAACACTGCAACCTGCCAGGGTGTCAGGTACAAAAAAGTGATTTTTCTGGTTTCAGTTTGCAATCATACATTTGGGGAGTTTCTCACAGAAAAGATACTTACAGGATAATGTTATGTGTGTGGTAGGCTGTGTCTCTGTCCTCCAACCCTGCCTTTGCCAAGAGCTGGCAGGCAACTGCAGCCACATTTAACAGAGTTCTAACTGGTAATTATGCTCACACATGTGCGTGCACACACATGGACAACCCTACTTTTGTTTTCTTTCACTCTGTCTTTCATGGAAATCCATTATCCAGTGGTATGTCATCTAAAATGATCTAATTCTGTGTGGAACTCACTGCTGTGAGCGAAGGAAAATTTTCGTGACTCATGACTAAAAGCTGCGGTTTGAGGAATATGGAAACACCTTTTCTTTGACAAGACTTTTACTGATTTAATCATCAGTTGCTCAATATCTCATTAAGAAGGCTGGGATGAAAGTCTTCTCTGTAACAGCTTGCAAAACCAGGTATAGCCAGGAAAATGTGTGCGTTGGGATCAGTTCCAACTGTTTGATGTTTGGCTATGAGGATAATTTGACTTTCAGCAGGTTTTACCTCATGCTGTGTTTTACCCTGGGACTCTGTAATTTTAACTTTCCTCAGCTGCAGAGCAACGCTCAGGTGACCAGGCAGGGCACTATTGTTCAGCCCCAACTTTGACTCCTGGGGACAATGCCATGTTCTCACTCAGAGCATCACTTTGAGCAAGTTGCTTTCTCAGGAGTATAGTCTTTACGCACCTCCTTTTTCCATCATCTCTTTGTGTGACAGCACTGTCCATATCTAATATCCCAAAATCCAGAATAAGAAAGAAAACATTTGTAGCTTCTTCTTAATAACACAGTATAGGCACATAATTCATATAAACTACTGAGTCAGTGCATTGATTTGCTGAACTCTACACAGTGCAAGTCCCTGCTAATGCGATTTAAACAAATTCAAGCCAAATGCCTGTGATTTATCTGTTAGAGAGAGGACAGTGTGGCCTGAAGTTCTGGTAGGGAGAGAGAAAACAAACTGAATGTTGGTGCTTTCTGTCTCTGTGGGCGGAGAACACAACATGGAAGTGATGCACTGCATCCTGTGGCTTTTTCCTTAGACATTTTAAACACACACTTCTATGTAGCAGTTGCAGTTTGTATGAGCAACTGCAAGGGCTCCTGCCAGATCTTCTTGTGACTTGAGCAAGAGTCTGTCCCAGTCTGCCAGAGTTCTCAGGTACTGCCACCCATCACCCTGCCTGGGGTAGAAACCAACCCTGCCATGAAAGATGAGCTGTGGCACATGGAGTACTGTAGCACCCAAAACATCTTGCAAAGTTACCCATCTTACATGCCTAGTAGTAAAACACTGTTTAAAAAAAAAGAGGAAAAACTAGAATAAAAACAAAACAAGCAAACTTAATCCAAGCTTTCTCCAGAGGACTGAAGTATTATCTTCAGTTACACTTCATTGTACTACAGTAGATACTTCTATGAAAGTGACTTTGAGTAAATGTTTAGTAAACTTTGTTTAGAAAAGTATCAACAGTGTAAATTTCAATTTTTTTTTCCTGAAAAAGCCCAAATGTAATTCAGCACTTCTCCTTTAGTGTTCTGCCATCAGAATTTTAAAACATACTTTATTTTATTAAGAAATGTAGTAGCTATAAAGTTTATACTAATCTGATTTTTATTTCAGATGTTAGGAGTATTCTTCTGAGTGTATTTTATTTTTGCACAAATGTAATTAAATATCATTCTCTAAATGTGATAATGTTTCTTTGTTACTAATTTTTTAGAAGAATAAAACAGATTTAATCTCTTAAAAGAATAATTATGTATAAAATCATAGAATCACAGAATTATTTTGGTTGGAAAAGACCTTCAAGATCACCAAGTCCAACCATTAACCTAACACTGTCAAGTCCACCACTAAACCATGTCACCAAGCACCACATCTACACATCTGTTAAATACTTCCAGGGATGGTGACTCATCTAACGCCCCAGCCCTGAATTAGAATTGGAATATGGATGGTGTCCACAACCAGGCAAGAAAGACCTTCCTGATTGGTTTTCACCCAGAGCCTGGGCAACCTTGGGTGAAACCCAATTAGGGAATCACCACCAGGTGATTTAGAATTAGCCTTTAGAAATAATATCAGCTGTTCTGCCTCTAAAATTAACAGCATAAATGCTGCCTATGTTTGCAGAGGATGCACTATGCAGGTTTTCTAGTTACTGGAAGGGTTTCCCAGCTGCCTGTTATGACAGAGCTCCCAGTGACTGCAGGACGTGAGCACAATGAGGAGCAGAGAATGGATTATGTCTGTGATAATGGCATGGTTTTTTTGGCTATTGCTATGTGATTGGAATTGGACTGGTCCCATGGTTTCTGAGTTGGTTTGCTTCTGTCTTGTCTTTGTCTGACACTGTGAGTGAATGTATCAATCTTTTTATTCCTCCGGTAATTATCTAACTCATATACTCCATGTAGACTTTAGAACTGGGGGGGAAGATCTGGTCTGTGTGCTGCCTGTTGATGATAGTGTCCTTCCTATTGGGGTATGCGGTCAGCAAAAGACCTGGGCAGCCTGTTACAATGCTTCACAACATTTTTGGTGAAGAATTTTTTCCTGAGGTCCAACCTAAGCCTCCCCTGGCACAACTTGAGGCCATTTTCTCTTGTCCTGTCACTTGTTACTTGGGAGAACAGGCTGCCCCCCACCTTACTACAACCTTCTTTCAGATAGTTGTTGAAAGCCTGATTTCCCCTGAGCTTCCAGGCTGGACAAGCCCAGTTCCCTCCACCACTACTCCTAAGACTTGTTCTGTAGACCCTTCAACAGCTTTGTTGCCCTTATTTGGACATACTCCAGCAACTCCATGGGTTTCTCATAGTGAAGGACCCAAAACTGAACTCAGTGTTCAAGGTGCAGCCTCACCAGTGCCCAGTACAGGGGGGTGATCACTTCCCTAGTCCTGCTGGGCTAGGCTGGACAAGTCAGGATGCTGCTAGTCTTCTTGGGCACATGGGCACACTGCTGGCTTATATGACCAACACCCTCAGGTCCTTTTCCTATAGACAGATTTCCAGCCACTCTTCCCCAAGCCTGTAGCGTTGCATGGTGTTGGGACCCAAGTGCAGGACCTGACACTTGGCCTTGTTGAATCTCAAATATATATTAGTATGTATAAATATTTATTCCTGTTCATAAAAACTCTTTCATATTTCAGGAAATTTGTTTAGAATTGCAAATTAATTCTGTCCTTTATAACATTTTTTCTTTAATTTTTTTTGCAGTAATTTGTCCTAAGATCGGTATTAACATCACAAAGCATCCTGAAAAGAATGAGCACTGAACTCTACAGCCATTCAGTCTGGCTGTTTCCAGTAAGAATCTTTTGTGTATTTATTTGTGTGAAGTTGCAAACAGCTTTCTTTAAAGTGTCTGACACTGTAAAATTTTGTAAATTCGAGCACATTCTTAAGGAAAGGAGGAGAAAGAGAGAGAGGGGGAAAAAAACGGAGGCATGGAAATTATGAACATGTGTAGTGACAATAGGCGTGAAATTATCACTGCTGATGTGGAAAAAGACTAAGAGATGCTTTTGCCTTATTCCTTGTCAGAAACTCACCTCAGCTAGAAAATTAGAAAGATGATGCTTCTGAAAAAAAAAAAAAACAACCATTTTTTTCTGTCACTAGAACTTTAACTTGTTTAAATGTGCCAAGTTTTCTGCATCAGGGACACTCACAATTTAATCAGCTGAAGACTGCTATTGCTTGTGTGTTGGAAGATGCACAAGAAGTGAGTAGCTGGGTGCCACTCCATTCCTCAGCACAGTTGTTGGCATGTGACGAGAAAAATTAAACCAGAAGTAGATGAGCTGCTTGGGTTGGTAGAGCAAAACATTTACTGAGATATACTCATTAGACAGGCTTGAAGAGAACGAAGCCATTGCAATTACCTCTCAGCAGAGCTGTCCCACCAAACAGTCATCCATTGTGCAGATATTTCTCCAGAAAAGCAGTGAGCACAACTGCTGTGACAGTGACTGCAGCTCTGTTTTCCTGTCTACAAAGCAAAATGGGAACTGTGGGGAGTACACGGAATATCAAAACCATCTCTGGTGCTATTCTGATGGTTTTGCTTTCCTCTCTGTGCCTTCCACACATTCCATGAGACTTCTACAGATGTGTGCAATACCTTGCACTGCTCCTTTGGGACTTCCAAAGATGGTAATGATCATGGACCTCCTTTTTTCATGATCCCTGGTCTATATTCTGCTGACTATCTGTATGTAAGGAGCAGGAGAAAAGCTGTGGTGCTGTCCCAAGTCCACTGAGACACCAGTCAACAGGACCATATGCCAGAAAAAGTCATCTTAGAGGGCAGTTTCTTGAAAGGCAACCTAGATCCCTTGCCCCTCCATGTTAATCAAGAGACCATTTTATCTGGGCTAGTTTTCGGGACTGAAAAGTTTTGAAAATCAAAGCATCCTGAGACAGAGAAGAATACATTGAGAAACTTCCACTCCTGACACTGTTGCTCGTGTCATACTGGACTCATTGCTTTTCACCCTTTCTGAACTGTTAGGTCTTTATCTTACTCTGCTCAGCCAGGGGGCAGTTACATACAACACCAACAGTCCTGTATAGACATAAGAGGAGTCTGCAGGAGGGTAAAACTCCCGGATATAAGCAGGGCTTCCCGTGAGGACAGGGATCACATTTCTTCCTACTGTAGATTCAATTTTTTAAAAGACCAGCCCCGGCACTTTACTGAAATCCAGTGATTTGGCATGTTTATGTTGGGTGACAGCCAAGGGGAAATTTTAATGCAATATGTTTCAGTTCAGGTGAACAACAGCTGAGTGGTTCACCTCCTGTGTCTGTGAAATGCTCACTTAAATGTGTCACTGCTGTGGCTATCTGCTTTCCTTTGCAAAAGAATTCTGCTGCACTGTGGCTGTTCCATTCAAACTGGGATGTTCATTGCCAAGTCAGTAACGATAATGTGGGGTTAAATTGTTTATAAAAAGGTGTGAATACATTTGAAGGACCTTTGTGCTTGCCTTGAAAGAAATATAGGGAATAAAGAAAATATTAGTGTTGTATATAGTCTTTAGAGCTGTGTGGAAAACTAGACCAAAGAGATTCAAAATTCCACACTCTGCTGTGTTAGTTTAAAAAAATACTGTAAATCTTTGGAAAAAAAATATAAACTTGGCTGTAAAAGCTTGGCAATGATCCTATTTAAATTGATCCATTTAAAAAAAAAAAACAAAAAAAAAACAAACAAAAAAAAAACCCAACCAACTAACCAACGAAAAAACAACCAAGCAAATAAAAAACAAAGCACCAGCAAAAATCCCTACAACAACAGGATTTTTTTTTAATTATTCCAAAGTTACAGGGATATAGAGGTGGGATAAGAGACTGGAATAATAGCTGAAAAATTTTTTACCTACTACAGAAATTGAAGAACCCTTTTTTTATGTTGTATTTCAAGTCTTGAGCAGAGCTGGTTCTTTGGTGGCAATCATGATGCCAAAACCACAAGGAATGCCTTAAAAATAACTCACTGGGCCCAGCTATATTTTTGGGAAGATGTGATGTTTTGCATGCTTTCTTCCTGTCTCATTCTGGATAATTACCCCTCTTCCTTCCCTCCAAACTGGTAGGATAGGATTAATATCATCTTGTTTAACAGTCTGGAAGATCTGTTTTTGTCCAAGCTGGTCATCCTCAACTCTATAGTGAAGAAAGATGCCACTGACAGACAGCCATCATCTGAGAAAAAGGGGTCTAGCAAGAACAGAAACTGGTACCTTCAACTTGATATTGAACTGCTACACATCTGTTGCCACTGGGAGAATCCAAACCCACTCAGCCACACAAGATTTACAATGTAAATCTCCTTCCACACCTACCAGTCCTCCTCCAATACTCTGAGACAAGCAAATTTAGCTCCCTTTGTGCATGCACCCTTTGTGCCTTTTCCAAGGAAACAGCAACTTCCAAACCAGCAGCTAGGAGAAAAAACACCCTACACATCTAATATATATACATATATCAATATTATTAAAACACTATCTCTAGTCAAAACAACAAGCAGAACCATTTGTAGAAGAGATGTTTGAGATTAATTTTCCTCAGCAACACTCTCCTATTTGTGTAAAAGGGCAAAACAATTTCAATAGTTCATACTGTCCCTCAGTGTTGCTGGGAGGCAAATGAGCAGCCTTTTGGTGTGTTTATACATCAGAGAGATGGAGAGACAGCTGAAAATGTGAGGCCAAGACCATGTAGAAATACAGCCACAGAATCAGGGACAGAATTCAGGCAACTAAACTCCTAACCTAACCCTCTTGCCAGCTGTTAAATTCCCTGAAGAGAATTTTCAGAGTAGCCTTGTGCATTACTATGCTCTCCCTGTCTTTTGTGTGCAACTTCATCCTCATTTATCATATTAATATCTCTAATATTAATGTATTTTTCCCCCTAGTTTTTATTTCCCCACAAATATACAGTCAAAGTCATATAGGTTACATGGCCACTAAATCAAAAGAAGTCACCAATAATGGGATCTACTGTGTGTTATAACAGGACTAGCTGTAGTCCAAGCCTGCTTGTAGCTATGGGTTCAGTGCTGCATAAAAGTCAGGAGGATATTTGCCAATATCTTTGCCAGGGGTACATTTGACACTGTTCTTTGAATATGTGTAAAGATGTGATGATTTAAATGAAAATAAATTCCTCCACATCATAATTGAAATTTCTATTTATTAATAAGTGGTGCAGTTTTTAAAGATGGAACATAAAAAATCAGTTAAGAAGTATTGTTTGCATAATATATTGAAATAAACATATTAAAGTTGTTCAAATATTGGACAGTGCCAGAATATAAATTACACATACAGTTTAAAAATTACAATAAATAATATTATAAAGAGCACTAAAGGCCACTTGTATAAAAGTTGTGTTCCCTTATCAGCCAGAATCTGAAAAGCATCTTTGTAGCATGGAGAAAATTTCAGTGAGCAAGGCACAAATACTAGTAATAATAAGATGCCATAACTAGAAAACAAAATGCAGTTGGCTATGTAACCTTCAGTCTCAGCATGTTCTTGAGGATGGAAACAGGATTCCACTTCCAGTATTTTGCTTCACTTAACTTCAGAGGGAAGCTACTAAAAGCTGAATTGGGAAGGATCAAATCTTACAGCCTAAATAATCAGAAGCAATAGTGATACCCCGGATCTTTATTCTCATGGTGTCCATTTAAAAAACACTTGAAAATGGCCCATTTTTCCTCTGCACCTCTGAATATGGTCTTCAAAAGTGAACACCCACATTCAGCTGGGCTCCTAAAAAAAATGATATCACACCAAATTCGTGAGGTGCTGTAGAAAATTTAGCACTGCAGCTCTGAGACACCGAAAGCTTAGTGATGGGGTGTGGGGTGCAAGGAATCAAGATCCAGCTCTTTCTCACATGCTCTGCACTAAGCAGGACAAATTCAGTTCTTACTTAAGCAGATGGGACAACCCCGAGATGATAGGGCCCCAGCAGGGCTGAATTTGCCCCTCAATCTGCGTTTTCTGATTGCTTTAGGCTGTGATCTTGCAAACTGACTGGACCATGGTGCTCACCTGAAGGCCACTAGTTAGCAGCCCCGCTACGCACAGCTTCAGGGGGGAACTAGTTTTTGGCACTGCTGTGCCACAGTTTGAAGCAGAAACATTCAAAACTATTTCCACTCTGAACTGTAACAATGCAGCAAAGTTATAGATAAAACCAGGGCAAATATAGCCAAAGTCAGTGTAGGGACTTTTAAGTCAATCTCTCCACGTACTGGATTTCCTTTAATATTGACAGGAGCCAGACTCTAATTCAGCCCAGGGAAAAGCCAAGGCAGGGATAACAACCATTACCTGACTAATTTTGTTTTAAAGGACCAATGCCTTAAATAGAGCATAAGCCAAATTTTCCATACTTGCATACTTTAACTAAACATTCACTTCTGCCTTTCATGAAGTACTCTCAGCCTGAATCTAAAGTGAGGAATCTTGATTAATAATAACGCTGCAGAAAGAGGCACAATGTCATCACATTCACCTTTTCAAAAACTTCCAGATGTGTGTCATATGTTAGTGAACAAAAAAAACGGTGTAAAAATGTAGCTAAGAGAAACATCTCCAGATCAGTGCTGTCTTTCACAAGGAATTTCATCAATAAAGGGAGACTAGGATCCAGTCCTGCTCCCAGTGCATCAGTTTGAGAAAGTTTCTTGCTGACTTTAGGGAGAGCAGAGGAAAACCCATATTTTCTATGAAATATGAAAAATTTTTATGAGGCCTACCATCTCAAGGCCTGAAATGAAGCCTTGGTCACTTGTAGGAATTAAGAATCAGAGTGGATTCTAATGGTTAATTCTCTTTATTGTTAACTATACATAAAGAAAGTGTCAGTGTCAGTCTCGATGTCAGGAAGATGAGACTCAGAGAACTGATAGCTGTTGAATGGAAATGTCACACAACAAATGGTAGGAGAGATAAATCTAATCCATTCACAGTGTGAAGAATACTGTTGATCCGGATGCCTCTCTTATATGAAATTGTGAATAATGATTCCTTGTATGTAGTGAACCTATTCTGCAAAATAGACCTTTTAAATGTTGCCAGGGTCAATAATCACAGATGCTTTATTTTGTTTTGTCTAGTACCTATGGCAGGCACATAAGCTGCAGGTCCAAGGCTGATGCACACCCTGGACTCAACCTGAACTGGAGTCTGATCAGGTTTGTGAGCACATCCCAGACCAGGGATGGGCTCTAGATCTTACATTGCTGGGGACATCTTGACATATCTGTTGCCAGCACGGACAGCAGAACAGATGCACACCCTCTTTCTAATCCAGATGAAGCAGGAGGCAGAGGGCTGCTAAGCATCTCACCCTTCTGAACAGAGCAGTGACTGGTTCCAGTGCAAAGAATGTGTTAGAAAAAAAATTATTAAAATAAGCTAATTAGACCTTCTTTGATTCTACTCTTGTGTCTGTTCCAGAAGATCCAGAGATGTCCACTACAGAGGGTCTTGCTAAGCTTGCCACTGGCAAGCTCTTTAAGAAGAGGCAGACCTTAGCTGTCCAGTTAGCTCACCACTAAATATTTCATGATGTGGCTACTGATACCTGACCTGGTGCTTTTAAGCTGCAAAAAGTACATTGGTGCTTCCAGCCCATAGAAAATTCTGACTTGAAGGCAGTTCAGCTACAAAGGGTACACAGTGCAGGGCAGCCCAAATCTCACTTTCTCTGGGGCTGCATTTTGTGTGCAAGTGAAGACTCATCCAAGTCTCTGCCTTTAATTTCTTCTTGGAATAAGCATACCTTTATAATGAGGTGATTTATGGATTTTCATCCAGGTTTAATACTGAGGAAAGATTCACTTTATATGACCTGTCATGGAAGAGAATAAAAACCTGAACTGAAGAATCTGAGGGGGAACTGGGCAGGGAACTGCACAGCATAACCACTGTCAAAGACAGACACAAACACATTTTTCAGATTGCACTTGGGGTTTGGCTGCCTTGATTTTTGATTGCTCAGATCTAGAAAGCATTTTAAGAAGAGCCCAACTCAAATGAAATCAGTAGGAGTGCCAAACACTTGACATATAAGAAAAGTGAGTCTGGCTTGTCTAGCATATACTTACACCAATTTCAGAAGTCTAGCAATGTTAAAATCAGTTTTCACTCTTTTTCATTCATTTGTCATGTCAGGGTTACATCTTACATGTTGCCACAGACATGTATTACTGTATCAGAGAGCCTGCAGCAGGTGCAGTACAGATACTTCCAAGAACCACTGATGGCCAAAGAATTCTTCTCAGTATGCCAAATTATAATGAATTACACTTTTGTTAGCTAGTTTTAGTCTTTTCAAGCTTAGCCATGAAACTGCAACAAGCACAGATTATGTTTCAGGTCAATGGCTGTTTTGTCAGTTAAGTAATTACCAAAATTATGACTCATGTCATCATAGTTTCTGGCCTGAGAACAGCTCTATGGACTCAGCCTAGTCTTCAAAGGCTGCAACTGGTTGACATTATTTACTCAAGTAACAACAGAAATTTCCTTTCCCTGAAGACCTGTCCCCGAAGGATGCATCCTGGTTTGGCTGAAGAAGCAGATGAAGTCAAGATCTTCATCCTTTAGATGTCTCTTTAAATAGAGAACAAATGAAGATGGAGGCAATGCCTACATCTGGAAGAGAACAGAAGCTCCCTGGACTGTTATGAGATGTCAATGATACTGAGGAGTCACACGTGAAGTTTACTACAGTGAACAAAACCCAACAAGGTACCTTCCATTGAAGCACACTTTATCCAAGCCTGTGCAATGCCCAGTAAAGTGGAAAGACTGGATGTGCCAAGAAGGGTCAGCTGTGAAGCTGCAGTATAATAGAAGTTGTCACTACAGAAAGTCCACTTTCTAACATCTTACATGGGCCAAATCCTTGAGGTTTTGTTGGTCAGTGCTCTAGTCATCAGGGAGAAGTCATTGTGTGGAGTGACAGGGATTATTCTCAACAGGAGATGGGAATGAGCCATGGCAGAAAGGCTGCACCTTGCATCACAGGGGTAGGGGTGAGAGCCTCCCACTGACTGTGTCTGTCTCTGATCATTTGATATCTAAGCAAGTGAAGTGCTGGGGCTAAACCCCCAGCCTTGAATGAGGGTTGGCATACGGATGATGGCCACAACCAGGCAAGAAACACACTCCTGGTTGGTTTTCACCCAGAGTCTGGACAGCCTTGGGTGGGAACTGATGAGGAGATCACCGCCAGGTGCCCCCCACCTTCCACATTAACTTGGAGGTGGGGCAAGAAGCCACCTCTATAAGCCTCTGCTTGCAGCAGGGTTGGGTGGTTTGTCTACGTAGTGGGTGTACTGTGTGGAGATTCTGGTTGTTGGAAGGGTTTCCTGACTCTTCATAGCAAGTAGAGCTCCCAGTACGGTGGGGCAAGATGGTGAGTCTCTCTGCTGAGCAGTTACTATATGATCAGGACTGGACTGATCACCTGGGTCCTTCCTTCTCCCATGGCATGGTTCTGGAGTCAGCTTGGTCCCTTCTGCACATCCTGTGCTGTGAGTGAATGTACTGACTTATTCCTCCCTCCAGTGGCCCAGCATGTTGGATTGCTGGTGTGTGATTTAAGAGTGGAGGGAGGACTTTGGCTGTTGGTTTGCCTGTTGATGATAATATCCTTCTTAGTTGGGCAAGCAGTCAGCAGAAAAGCAAGTCACCCTCTGCTCCTTTTGAAGTTGGTAGAAACTTGGTTATTGTAAATAACTGAGTTAAAGATAAGATTAATCTCATTCTAAAATTAATGTGTGTTTATGCCCACTGAATGTGCTGGTTTGTTTTCCACCATCTGTAAAGAGTGCATAGCCATCATCAAATATGTCAAATGGATTCTATTTTATGGACACCTGGACTGACACTACATAAATCCTGCACAGGATATTTGGTCAGGCTAATTTCACTAGCTATATAGATCCTACATTCCTACTACAGTGGTGAGATCTTTGATTCATTTCTGCCTTGTTCCCAGTGGGTTGGATTGAATTTCCAATTCCCATGAAAAAACATTAAGGTTGAGGCCTAAGGAGCATATTTATCCCTCTGTTGCTCAGGGACAGGTGACCCAAGTGGTATTTTTTTTATTTGTACATTGATCTTAAACATGGCACACATTCATGGGTTTGGAGCAGTCCATTTCCAAGAGAAACAGTAAACAAAGAGAAACAGATCCTGGCAGCATCCCACACGGTGGAGCTCCCCAGGAACAGAAAAGCAACACGGCACATCTGAGGAGCTCAAAGCACTTGGCAAATATCAGTGAATTAAGCCTTACAATCTGTGTCTATGTACGGAAGTATAACTCCCAATTAACAGATTGGGACACTGAGGCACAGTTACATTATGAAGCTTACTTAGCAACACAACAAGTCAATAAAAGAGTTGAGTGTATGAACCTGGAGTTTCCTACTCTAAACAACCTTCTATTTGCTATAGAAAGGAAATTTGGCACATTAAGTAGCAAAAAATTTTCTGCAAAATAGCACTGTAGTCATTTCAAGCAATTTTATAAACACTAGTGAAGATTTTCAAAGTAGTTTGAGAGATCTATATTTACATTTTACAACAAATAAATACCCATGTCCCATCCCAGAATGTGGCTTTGATAATTTTGAATTGTACCCTTCATTTAATTTTGACATTGTATGCCGTGTAGGGTGGTATAAGAGATCACATAAGAAACAGTTCACAAAACCATTTCAGGAAGGTCATTGACTTTGACTCGGCTTTTTCCCTGCTTTGAATATTAGATGTCCTTGGCTAGGTTGGTTAGAGATTGATCTATTTATATTGGAAAATGGATTCATACATTATGTTTCCACAAAGGGATATTGCTCCTGAAAATATTTTTACTTTGCTGCTCTGTTTACAAAATGTAGCAAGGGCCACTGTATCTTGCCTGTTATCAATTCACCATTGTTGTATTGAAGAGAGATATTGTTGTATCAGAGAGATATGTATCATAGAAGAAATCAGCTGTACAATTTATATAGGGTAAAGTCATGCAAACCATGCTCAAAACTAAGCTCCTTAGTTTTGGTAGCATGAAAAAAACTGCATTAGTAAATTGTATGAAATGGTGCAGAATGACTACCACTAATATCACATGCATCTTATGCAGCCATTGGTGTTTTGCACTAGTAAGCTTTGGGTGTAGAGTAAGTGAGATATACAAAGTATGCTTACATTACATGGAGAAGTCAACCAGTGACTGCCCCCACACGCACTTTTAAACTGGCTTATTTGAAGGGGTCCATATTGAATCTGAAATCCCATCTCCTGTAGAAGACAAAGGCATGGAGCCACTTGGTGTAAAAGGGTCGGTGTCAGTGTCCGTTTCCCCCTCTGCTAGGTAGCGTTTCTCTCTCATCCATGCTGATCCCCCGTTGGGGCCAAATGGAAAGTCATCTCTCTCCTGGGAGATACTGAAGCCACTTGGGGAGCGCTCAAGTTCCTCGTGGTTGACGGAGAGAAGGGACAATGGAGTATCACTGTCTCTTGTTAAGCTCCTTCTCTGCCTTGGAGACACTTTATCCGAGTAAGGGCTTTGCAGGTCTCCTTGGGAGTGGTAGCTAACCTGGGAGTCCATTAATGTAAATATAGGCAAAACTGTTGGCCTTTCTGCATATGAAGTTGAGGAAGGTGTGGCTTGCAGTTTGCCAGAGTTTTGCCCACCTATTGATAAAGGTTGTGAGTGAGTCGTATGGCCGTGTGCTGAGAAACCATACGGAGTGACTTTGTTGACTGGAACCTGCTGAAAGTTGTATGGAGTTTCATGAGCACACTGCTCAGTGTATTTACATATTATTGTTTTTAATTCAGAATATTTATTCTCTTCTCTCTTCTCCTTTGTGGGAGAAGCAGTTTCTTTCAAAGGACTTATCTCGGCAACCTGTACTTGCAGCTGTTCCATATGATGCATGTGCATATCAACAAGAAAATCCAGTTTCTTCCCCATGTCATTAACCTGAAAAATACCAATGTTATGATTTTGTCTCAAGTCAGTTGTTCAACAGAAAAGTCAATGCTCCCATGCATGCGCTGCCCCCAGCAATGGTGTGCTGCTATCTCTATTGGTCATGAAAGTATTTACAGGATAACCATGACTTTCCACTGGACTGTAGTGGATCCCAGTTTATCCTCTAACTGCGTCATATTAAGAAGACCCTTCCCTATGAACTGTGCCAAAAAAACCTCTTAGCACTGCTGAATATTTGGCAGTCCAGTATCCGACAGCAATTCATGATGCTATGACCAAAGTCTTGATACTAGATATTAAACAGCTATTACCAAAATACAACAGATGGAATTATCTTTGCACACAGACCTATTTTATAACTGTTAATAATCCTACAACATCAGGATTAAGTATCAGGACTACTTGACTTTTGACAGCACTTTTGTGCCTGAACATTTACATTCCATGAAAGGAATTTATGCCAATGCCACTTTGCTCCATCTGATTTATGTATTTAAAAATGGGTGTCTTGACCTGCTAAGCAGTAAGTTAGGATGCACAAAAAGGGCCCAAAAATGTGGGAAGGCAATTCTTTTGAGTGCCAGACCATGCAGACGAAGATGGTACTCACAACCAGACATGATGAGTATGGAGTTTAAAGGAATGAAAAAGTCCCATCTAAACACTATGGTTGAGGTTCTTCTGCCATATATAATAACATTAATTCAACAGGTTTTAAAATTCATACTTCCCAGTTAATTAAAATATTTATTGAAAAACTAACAGCATCATTTTGTGATCACTAGTACAGGATCTGGGTGAGTCTTGTCCGGCAATAGCGCAGATCTGCTCGCTCAGCCACAGGCTCCTGCAGAACTCATCAGCTCGATCACTTCTGTACAAGCTCCTCACCCTCCATCACTGACATGAAATTACATACCTGTCGTTCAACTTTAACAAATTTGCCCATCATACTTTGGTCTTCAGTGTCTGCTGTAGATGCTTTGGCTACATATGGATCATTTCTATAAAGAATTAATCACTATATTAGTGTTCCATTTTTCTTTGCATCACAGTAAGTAATTTATACCAGGAAAGTTACCATCTTGGTGATATATTCATGCAGCTCCTTGGAGGGAGTCTCATTCAAGAAGATTGAATTTAGTTATTTAGCATACAAACAGGAGCAGAAGTCTATTCTATGTGATTCAAATACATTTCTAAAAAAAAATGTATTCCTGATTTTTAATGAAAGGTTTATTTTTTCAAAATCAACATAAAGATTAATAAAAAATAAAACCCAAAAAGTTCAAAATGAAATTAAAATCTCAGACTTGTGGAATCATTTCAGGTTTGTGAGAGTGTTGAGAAAGTCTAGGTAGTGGATCTACAGATGTGTTTTTAAATCTAATTCTTTATAATTAGTATCTTCAAGACTGAAACTGAGGTTTAACACTGAGTGCACTGTTTTGTTTTGTTTTGTTTTTTTCTTTGTTTTTTTTTTTTTCTTTTCCCAATTTCATCAAACCAAATAGTAAGTGGCAGAGACTGGAAATGCTGAAAAGAGGCAGTCTGGCCTGGAGATTTAAAGTAGATTCCAGATTAAATTTTATTCTATGTAATTTCCTACTGTCGGTCCCTCAGGTGGTCTAACTTCAGGAGAGAAGAGGATGATTTCTGCTTAATTAATAAACTTGGGTTTATAACTACATTGAATTTAGGATGGTCATTATCAGCTTAAGCATTTTTCAGAAATTTCCAAACCAACCTTAAGGGAATCTGTCTTTCCATAACCTATGTCAAAGTCGAGAAAAACAATTTCTAAGAACTTGTTTTTTAACATGGCTTAGAACAAATATATCCTAAAACTCCTGTTTTAACAGGTCCAGTTCTTCTCTTTCTGACAAGATTCAAAATTTAGCTGTGAATATTACTAAAGCAGAAACTGTAAATAAAACATGTCAGATTCTGCACAGTGGGCTACTGGGCTCATTCAAATTTTCAATCTGCTGTTGTTTCCCCTGTGATCATTGCCTCTTCCATATATGTAGGTCTTGTGTTTTCACATTTACATGTTTTTACATTTTTCACTGAGTGGGGTAAACCAGATAGAACCAAGTCAATTTATTTCCTGTAAGATTACTTTTGTTCTGAGCAACCATAACAGCTTTGGGGACAGATTGTTGATAGTACTCTGTGGTTCTTCTTGGGTATTTATTGACAGATTGATAGTTGTAAATAACAGAAGAAATGTCATTTATTATTGAATCCTTGCAACCAGGAATGCAGCAACATAGTAACATGCTGTAGCTTTCACACCCAGAAACCTGGTACTGCAATTTATTTTCAGTAACTCTCACCAATCTTTGGTTTAAAAGCAGCAGCATTAAAGCTCTGTGCTTGCCATTCGGTGGGGGAGATAACAAAACTTTTCACTTCAGGAAGATAACTGGTTTGCCTTCAAAGTTTTGGTGATTTTCATTGAGGTTTTGGGGATTTGCTCATTGAACGTTAGAAAATCAGCACATCATCAATCAAATGTATGTATTTAATTTAAAATTACTTTTCCAAACTGTGGAGATGTTGAGCTAGACAATTAAGAAGCCATTAAGTTTGGATTTCCATCATACATTGTTTTTAGGGAAGGCAGTGTCTTTCTGGCTGAACATTTACACATCCATCCCTTGTAGCTACATATCCTCTCAGCATCATTATGGTACCAACATACTGGCTGGATGAATGAAGGTCATGCTTATTGGTATGAATGAATTTTTATGTCTCTTTTAGTCTGTGCAAAATACAAGGCATATAAAAATTCACCTGGGAGACTGTTGTGAAGGGTAAGAAAAAGCTCCTCCTTTTTGGGATTTCTTATGCTTGGGAGTAGATGGAGGTCCAGGTGTAAAAATCATATCTACTCTGAAAAAAAGAAAAGTGCAACTGCATAAGTCCATCTCCAGATGTTGACATGATAGAAAATGTTATGCATCTCTGCAGCAAAGAGTGGCAAAGATTTATAAAGGAAGCATGTTTGGACTGGCTAATATATCGAGGGTCATGACATATTTCCTCTGTCCTGGATCCACTATCAATACATTGAATTGTAATTACCTGGTAATTTCATGGTAATTAAGTAATTTTCTAGCTGTTACTAAACTTCAAAGGAACTAAATAGTGTGATTGTCAAAAAAATTCCAATAACAGCTGCTCCTAAAGATGTCAGGAGAGACCCATCAAGGTTTGGGCTGGATAGTGAAAATCATAATTTGATGAAAGGTGGCAATTCCTGATATTCTTAATAAACCAATGGCTCAGGCAGTTATTATGCCTAATTATCAGGTGGGTTTTTTGTTTTTTTTTTACTAATTACTCTTGGTTTGAAAAATATAACTATAAATGAATTTTTACAAGAAGTCCCACCTGACTTTTTATTTGGAACAAAGATAATGAGAAACAATAATAATGAGATAGCCCAGTACATGAAAAAGCACTTTGAAATAAGAAATTATGAAGTTTAAGACAAAGATCAGAGCAGCCTTACAAAGTCAAGTTATGTCTAGAAAAGGTCCAAATGTGCAAGAAGGGTTGCACTCACTCAGCCCATTCTTGAGGGAAATGAAGAGCATGTCTGAGTGGCATTTTGCTGCTGAGGGTGACTGAGGGGCTTAGGGAACGTGGACAGTGCTGTGCTGAGACTGAACTAGTACAGTTACTAACACTGACCTGCACCTCAGGAGGCAAATGGCACAAATTTTGGTAGATGTGCCTCAAAAGCACATCATGGTGAACCACCTCTGTGAGAAAAAAGCTGTGGGGGCAGATCGAAGCTGAACAGTCACAAAGTTCCAATTTTTTCCTGTAGGTCAGTTTACTCCTGAGGGAAGGGATGTGAAGCCTGTGCTGATAAATTTTTGCACTTGTAGGGGATGTTTCAACAGGCCCAGATCAGTACAGAATCCAGCCCAAAGAAAAGCTCATGCAGGGCAACTACTTTTTTAATTTATCATCTGTAAAAAGGGAAGAAAGGGAGAAAATTGATCCTAATCAAATAAGACGATGGTCAAGAAAATTCAGAGGACTTTTTACTCCTACTTCCTAGTTCTAAGTATGAGCAAGTGGTCTCTTCTGCTGCAGTTACTCCTGCTAGCTCCTCACTTGCCTTTATCCTTTGGGGAAAACTATGCTTTTATTTTGCCACCACAGCTATACATTTTCCTCATTTACCAGAGGATTCTTACCTTGCCTGAAGATATTTTATTCTGGAAAGCATATCAAGATGCCCTGCTGAGTATTGCTCTATCACATCCTTTACATCATAAGGCCTCAAAGTTTCCTTGAATTTTTTTTTATAGAGACGAAACTGTAGTATTCTGCATAACAAATAGAAAAAAACAACTTCTGACATAAATTCCATAATGATAATTTGCAGGTTTATTGAATAATTGACAAATACTCTAGATGTTTGGAAATTGAGTATGTTATTTGAAAACAAGGCAATAAAACATAAACAGATAATCTCTGATATCATGCCACATTTGTAAACATATATTAGTTGGCTTTTAATAGTTAATAGGATAAAATAAGTTATATGCACATAATGTTTTTCTAAGCACTATCATCATAAATAGAAATGATTCAAAGCTACAAAATCATATGTGGAATTTGATTTTAAAAACATATAGCACTGGAGATTTAGAAGTTCTGAAGCTGCATCATCATTATTATTATTATTATTATCATTATCATTATTTATTTTATTTATTTTTGGCTTGGTTTTCCTTTTGCACCTGGGAAAGTTTCAGATAGGAAATGTTAATTAGATAAAAAAGTTTAAGTTAAGAAGTCAGCAGCAGTTCAAGTTGTGGAGAAAAGAAAAAGAGTTACAGCTGCCTGAAGTGTCCTTGAAAAAAAGAGCAGTATAACATTATTGTTGTTGTTGTAATAATAATACTAATAGTAATAATATAATTGCTGTTGCTATTACCAGTGCTATAAAATGTCCTAGTAATTAGTAGCAGACTTATTATACGAAAGAACAGTGCTGGCCAGGGCACTTGAAAATAGTTTTCCATACTTTTCATTCTTTATTTTCCAATCTGTTTTAGGCTTCAGATACAAGGGTTTGCTTTCTCCATAGAGTCTCCATGTTCTTACTGGTCTGAATTGGGGAACTGCTGTTGTCTGTTAAGATTCTGACCTGTTTCTTATTCATCATTGGTGTTTTTTTTAACCTTTTAAAAATCTGTATAAATTTTCACTTAGCAAAGATAATTCTGCTACAACTGCTTAAGGGTTTTTGACTCCTTAACTCTGTTGCTTACAAATCTTTCAATATTTCAAAACTATACTTAGCCCTATTTTGGCCAAAGTACATATAACAGCAAAACTATAAATTAAAAAAAAAAAAAAAAGCACACATAAATGAAAAACAGGAATCACACTGTTAGCAATTTCAGTTTAAAATCTCCTTGGTCATGACCCTGAAAACCCATTAAGTGTTCTGTCTGAAAGAATTACTTCCCATTAGCATTCAGGGTCTGGGTAAACTATATATTTTTTTTAAAAAAAATTAAAATAAAATTAAAAAAAAAAAAGCTTGGCTTGTAATTGAGTTTAAAAGGAAATTACATTAATCAAATTTAGACAGGAAAGGAACTTTTTCAAAAGGAATATCTTTTCTTATGGAGGTGGGGCTGGAAAATCAGACATGAATTGTCTGTGTTTGAAAACAAACAGGTATCAGGGAAAGAAAGGGAAAACCATG